>NW_007249738.1:1488387-1497062 GCF_000164805.1 Carlito syrichta
GTGTGCCACTGCACTCCAGCCTGGGCGACAGAGTGAGACTCCAACTCAAAAAAATAATAATAATAAGCAAATAGGAAAAAGTGTGGTTTAATGTGCAAGATAAGCCCACTTCTCATACGACGGGCCTGGAGGCAGGTGGGGGACCAGACACAGTCCTATAACCTTCCCTAGCTGGCAGAGGCTGGGAAATGCAGCCTTTATCCTGGACGGCCATCGTTCTAAAGACCAGGCGTCCCACTATCAAGAGAGAAGGGGTGGGTGGGATTGGGTGTGAGACTGGTAATTGGGTGTGCTGGTGCTGTGGGCCAATGCAAAGCAGGCCGCAGAAGTCAGCTGTCCAGCTGGGCCCAATGAGGCATAACCACGTGTGTCATCGACGTGCCCATATCAAACACTCTGCTCTAAGCTCACTGCTCCCCTTTGGGAGCAGGAGCGAGTCTGGCTTCCCCGCTCTCTGGGCCAGGCGTGCGTCTCAGGGAAGCTGCTCCCGATGGCCAGGACGGCGAGGTCGCTTCCTATGCAGTGGCTCCAAGCGCCCCCAGCACTGGGCCTGGGCTTGGCCCGAGGCCTGGGTGTTTGTTCCGCCAGTGCAGGAAATGGAGAAACCTGCTCTGTCTCCACCCCAACACAGCAGAGTAGTCGGCGGGTGGGCACAGGCTCTGCTGGTGCTTCAGCCAGCGCTGCCCAAATACAGTTGCTCTCTGCCACCCTCAAGAGCTCGGCCATGTTTTGCTTTTAAGTCAACCCTCATTTTTAAAAACACCTTAAGTTGACTTTTAAAAAAAAATCTATCACTACTGTAAATGGAAAGGTAGTACGACCCGCCCTAGATGGACGGTAACTAAAAACTTGGCTAAGATCCTACCAAAGGCTCTGGACCTGACACCCGTTTTCTCTCAGTTAAAGACGAGGCAGCATTATTTATTTTTTTTTGAGTTGGAGTCTCACTCAGTCGCCCAGACTGGAGTGCAGTGGCCACTCCCGGCCACCGCAGCCTTGACCTGCTGGGCTCCGGAGATCCTTCCACCTCAGCCTTCCGAGTAGCCATAATTACAGGCATGCCCTACCACGCCCGGGTAATTTTTGATTTATTGTAGAGATGAGGTCTCGTCAAGTTGCCCAGGCGGGTCTCGAACCCGCGGGCTCAGGCAATCCACTCACCTCAGCCTCCCAAGGCACAGAATTACAGGCTGAGCCACTGAGCCTGGCATGAGGTAGCATTAAACTGTCTTCCTCCTTGAGAAAGTTAGCATGGAATTCCTTACAGCATCCCTCAATGTTCCTTAATGCCTTTCAGTCGCCACCAACAGTCATTTCTCGGGGAGTCTGTATTACCCATGCTGGGAAGTATCTGAACTCTGTGCACCTCAGTGTCCCCCATCTGTATGATGGGGCTAACAGTATGCATCTTATAGGATGATTGAGACTGTTACATGACACCATGCATGCAACATCTCCGTCCATAAAGCACTTGGCTCACAGTATAGCACACAGGTGCTGGCCATTATTTGTCAGTTTCGTGGAGGAGAAAATTGAAACATAACCTGAGGAGGATAAAACAACAAAACAAAATAACTAAACTTCAAAGTGGGGACAGGGGACATAAAACCCCAATCACTTCATTTAACAATGGAAGACGCTTTATTATTTTTTAAATAATCTCTCAACATTTCAACTCTCGGTAGAAACCAAGTGCAAAACATCCGCATTTTAAATTAGCATATATTTAACCATCTCAATCACAGCAACCTCATACAGTAAGTTACACACCAAAGAGCATGGCCATCATATTTTAAGTCTAGTCCGTGAACAGTATTTCCGTGATGAGGGAGACGCTGGACATTTTCCTCCTAGGATGAGTTGGTTGTTCCTGCTTTTGCCCACCGGGTAGGCTACGTGGCATCACGGTTGGTTAAGAGGGAGTTACTGTAATGCTGGAAATGGAGCCATCTGAAAGCGGAGGCCTAGAAAACTAGGCTCTCAGGGGTGGGTGAAGAGGAGTAACATCGAAGATGAGGGCCTGGATCGGCAGGTCTCAATGACAGAGAGGGCTGAATTCAGCTTAGTATACACTTGTCTATCTGCATGTGGTCTACCAGGTGTGTGTGTGTGTGTGTGCGCGCGCGCGTGTATATATATATATTTATTTATATATATGTATAAAGAGCCATATAAGATTTGGAAAACCTTAAAATCACTCAATTGAGTTGGAAGAACATCAGCAAATTCAGTGGTCTCGGGGTCCAGCCAGTTTTAATCCTGCCCACCAGCTGAATACCTTTCTCCGAGGAAACCCCGTGTAGTCTTGACATCGTGCACTTCACAAACACTTATGGCTAGGATACAGGATTTTTCTTGAGAAAGCGGCTTGGTCTTCAAGCTCTGGACCCACTCTTGCTCTGTGCCCCCAACAGAAACATCCCAGGGCCGGTGACTCAGAGCTCAGGGGCCTTCAGTCTGGAAGTGCTCAAGCTCCTCAGGGAGGCTCCCAGACATCCGACTCCTGCCCACCTTTAGTGCAAAAAGGTCGCAAATGCTGCAGACGAGTCCTGGAGACGGTGGAGAGGACCGAGAGGGAGGGGAGAGAGCCCACGTGACTCTCCTTCTGAATCAAGACTCGAGGAAGTTCAGAGCGCAAGGTTCCCGCTCAGCAATGCCCAAGGCCAGGGCTGCAGAGGTGGCAGGTGAGGTCCTCGCGTCATCCCTAGGTCAGCACGGTCTGCAGGCACAGGCCTCAGCCCACACTGGCCCCGAAGTACACTGGAGGTAGGTGTAGAGATACGTATTGTAGGGAGACGGTGGCTCTCCACCAACTCAAGGAAGAGGGACTGCGGACTTGCTTTTGCCCTCCTGCCCCGACGCTCCACTCCCCCTCAGCCGCGAGGAGCAGAGGAGACAGCGTGAGGGCGTGAGGCCTCCCATGGAAGACTAGAGAACCTGGGCGTTCCTATAAATAGCTACATCAATTTGTTATAACCACTTTGAAACACACAGCAAGTTGAATATTTATTTAAAAATAAATCTCAAAAATATCTATGTACAGTACAGTAAGGGGGCATGTGCAAACAACAGAAAGGAGGAACCAGTCCTGCTGCAGAAGGCCACTCGCCCACCAGGCGCCGTTCACACGCGCCGTGGCTGGCCAAGCTGTGGTGGCCACAAGATGACATCTGCTTGATACTGGACTCTGTTCACCACTGACACCCAGCGAGGTGGGAGAGCAGGGACAGGGAGCCCACTGGGATCCTGGTGTCTGACAGGGGCGGCCAAGGATGAACCGCTGGGAGAGGCCCCGTGTGGCCGGAGGGCTCATTTCACAAGCCAACAGGCCTCTAGCCCGCCGCTCCAGGGGCCGTCTGGTGACCGGAAGGGCCCTTCCCAGCCCAAGTTGGCTTTGCAGTGGGAGGGGTAGGCATGGCAAGAGTCCCAGATGGAAGTCCTCTTTGAAGGAAAAAAAAACCCAAACAACAAAGGAGAGAGTGATTAACAAAAATGAATCAGAACGGAAGTGCCACCCTCTCCCTCTCGGACGACAAAGCAGCCATCACTGAAACATCAGAGTCGCAAGTAGATGCCCACGTGGACGCAGCCAACCCGCGATCCCTGCCACCTACATGGTCAAATGCAGGCCTCTGCTGCTGAGAGCGGCACGATATGCTTCTTCACCATAAAACCGGAGGTCAGTGGTGTAGCCCTTGGAGCGGGAAGGTGCAAGGTAAGTCTATCTGTACACAAGGTGGGAGAACAGGGTGGCCTTGTAGTTCAGCTGGTTGTTGGGCATGAACTTGTGCAGCTCACTCTTTTTGTAGCAGGGGTCGTAATGGTAGGCGCTGAGACAGGCGTCGCAGGAGACTTTTGAACACTGGGTGCAGGTGTTGGTGGCGCCCGGGCGATTGCAGAAGCCACAGCGGGAGGTGGCCGTGGCGGAGGACTTGGGTTTAGAGTGGAGGTGCGGCAGCCGCTCAAGACCCTGGGCCTGGCCCGAGTGCTTCTCCCGCAGGGGCGCCCCATGGGCCAGGCTGTCGTGGGCAGAAGCCTTGCCGGGGAAGGCGCCGGGCTTGGAGGCCGGAGGACAGGCCAGCAGGCTGTCGCAGCGCTGGCAGAGAGGAGAGCTGCAGGACAGGCCGCAGCTTTGGCACTTGGGCAGGGCAAACTCTTTGGCAGGGGGTGTGCGCTTGTGGGAGAGGGGGTGGGCGTCGTTTCTGACCAGCCACACGTCTGGCCGTAGAGCATCCTGCCGCCGGTGGGTGGCCCTCGGCTCCGAGTCTGTGTACAGGTCCACGTCGTCCTGGGTGGAGAAATAGGTGCTGCGCAGCAGGCCGAGGCCATTGTGAGGGGAGGCGGGGGGGAGGTCGTCCGGGCTGCCGTAGGGGGAGCTCGACATGGCCAGGAGTGAGGGGGATGGGCGGATGATCTCGTCCTTGAGGCTGTCCCCCGGGTCAGCCACCACAGACTCCTTCCGGAGGCTCAAAGAGGCCTTCAGGGGTGGCTTCCGGCTCTCCCAGTAGCTGTCGTAGGCATCCACCGACCTCGAGGGCTTGGTCACGCGGGGCTTGTAGTAGTCCTTGGCCGCCCGCTCGCTGGCCGACTTCTGGAGCGCCACCCGGGCCATGGAGGCTGTCAGGTGCTCACGGCCCTCAGCCCGCCGCCGCAGGGCGTCTGAGCAGCCGCGCACATCCTCCGAGCTGCTCCGGCGCTCGCTAACGACGTCCAGCTCTGAATAGCCTTTGTCCTTCACCTGCGCGTGAATCTCCAGCATCTGCTCACACTCGACCTTGGCCAGAAAGAGCTCAAAGGAGACCATCTTCACCTGCAGTGTCTCCACTAGCTCCTTGAGCTTGTAGGCAGTCCCCAGCTCAGGTACGTAGCCCATGTGGTTCAGGATGGCACGGATGTCCTCCTCCAGCAAGGTCGACTTGACAAAGTACACAAAGGGGCCCGTGTAGGTCTAGGAGGAAGAAGAGAAAAGGGAGATGGGCTTTTCTCTCAGAGACACTTCAGGGACTGCATCAAAGACGGGCTGTCCAGGTCTGCGGGATGGGGCCGGGCAGGGGAGGTACTCCGTGGGTCCCAATGCAGGAGGCAGAGGCTCTGCTGCGAGAGTTCAGGGCAGGGCGTGAGGACACACCCAGCTCCTCTCCCAAATGCAGGACAGCGGCACGGGCTTCCCACTGGGGTGAGGCTCTGCTCCACCCGAGAGGAAGCAGGCAGCACAGAGCCAGGGGGCCGGGGGGCCAGGGGCCAGCAGAACCCCAAGCACCAGGCCTCCCTTCTGCATTTCCACAAAGGTTGGAGCGAACACAGACCCAAGAGCCTGACCTGGTGGGCACTCCTGGGTCAGCCCCTCCACGAACCCCCCATTCGCTCTGGCCCCGCTGCAATCACCCAGTAGTCCTCAGCTGGCTGGACATCAAGCCCTCCTCATGGGCCTCCACCTCCCTACCCGATCCCCCAGGCAGTCTCCCCCACACCACAGCCAGGGCCTTGCAGATATAACCAGATCCCGTTGGCCCCTTCCGGCCAGCTTCCGCAAACCCAAGCCCACCGGCTACTGGCTCTGCAGCTGTGGCCTGGTCAGCCCCACCTTCTCAACCTCAAGGTGTGGCCGCAGGGAGCTGGGAACCAGCTCAGAGGTGAAACTGGAGGGACAGGCGAGGGGGAACCATGGGGGCAATTCTGCTTGGTGTCCCAAGGCCGTCGGGAACCAAGAGTGTCTGAGCAAGACCCTCAGGATGGGCCGGAAGGGTGAAGGCCGCTGGAGGGCCGCTCCTCAGCCTCACCTTGATACTCCTGAACTCCTTCTTCCAGGGGTACAGAAAGAGGTTGATGCCCACCGTCTCTAGCACGCCAAAGGCACAGTGCAGGGCGCGCAGGCTAGAGGAGCTCCGTGCGCGCAGGGAGCTCTCCACCACCTCATAGAACTGGATTAGCCGGAATCGATAAAAGGGGTCCACCCTGTGCAGGCCGAGGAGGGTGGTGGCGGCCGCCCGCAGGCATTCATCGCTGCTGGGCCGCTGCTGGCTGGGGGCGGGGTCCACTCTGCCCTCGTGGAACTGCACGTACTTCCGAAATAGGTCATCCTTGTGTTTTGCATCCATTGAAGTGGGCTTCCCTATCCCACCGAAGGGGCTACCTTATTTCCTCCATGGCTTCAGGGTCAGAGGCAGGATCATCGCTAATGGCGCTGCCATGCCGCTGCCGGGACCAGCAGGTGCTCTGGAAGGGGAGGAACAAGACGCGTGTCAGTCCTCGAAAGGGTTCCCACGCCAGCTCTGTTGCTGAGGCAAAACAAAAAGCAGAACTGGCCTGAGCCCGTGCACCGCCAGCCCTGACTCCCTTCTGCTCCCTCAACACGTCCATGAACGTGCACGACGTGCAGGTGACAGCGGGGACCAGACAGACGCTTACTGCACTGCGCTCCCAGATGAAAACTGCAGTCAGCACTCTTACAGGAAGAGCTCAGGGTGAGCAGGGAAGAGCCGAGCCTGGCTGGTGGGCCAGAAGGGGCGCTGAGGTGGGCCCCGAGACAGCGGCAGCCAGACGGCAGAATGAGGCAGCCACGCTGCGGGGAAGGGCACGGGAGGAGGGCCCTGAGCGAGTGCGACCCACACGCCAGCACTGTCCACCTTCAGCACCCCTGGGGCTGCGGGCATCCCTCCATGGAAACGGAGACACAGACACCAGAAACTGCCTGAGGCTTCCGGCTGAAATCCCAGCCAAGCAGTCTGGCTCCAGAGTCCAGGCCCTTGCCCCCCACGCCCTACTTTCCCGAGGCAGGGCGCTGGCAAGTCACCAGAGGGCGGCAGGCAGGCCGCTCTGCAAGGGCAGAGTGCTGAGAGGCAGCTGCGCCAGCCCTCCTGGTCCCCATGGCCTCAGGAACACACTCAGGACGTGTTTTATTCAGAGAGCCATTGAAGAGTTGAATACAGGGGAGATGGCCAGGACCTGATTTAATATCTTAAAAGGAGCCTGCCCGGGCTACTCTCCCCAGGGCATGCTACTCTCTGCTTTGATGGCCTGTGGTCCCCTTCACCCTAAGAGCAATTTGCAGCCCCCTGTGGAGAGAGACTATCATGTTCTGAGCCGGGACACCCAGGATATATACATTTGGTCGTCTGCTCGACCACTCACCCACAGAATGTGCACAGATCCTACAGTGTTCTCACTGCTACCATGCAGGGAGCAATCCTGCACGCATCAAGGGACACTCCAGGGCCCAGGAGGCAATGGCGCAGGGTCATGAACACAGGTCCCACACCAGGCCGCCCGGCATGAAACCCAGGGCCATCTCTCCAGGTTACTTGGCAAACTGCTCAGCCTCCCTGGGTGTCAGTTTTCTCATGTGAAAAAGGGGTTCACAGCAGCGCCTCTGGTCCCGAGCACACGATCAGGACACAAAGTTGGTCACAGAGTACCAGCTCCCATGGGCCCTGACAGCCATCCCCATGCTCCCAGACACCAAGCCTTCCAGAGAAGGGAAGCTCAGGCCAGAGCGAGCACCTCCAGCCACAAGGTAGGTGTGCGTTCCCTCACTCCTGTCCCGCGGCTTCTGCCCAGAAGCTCTGTGGGTGCGGGACTGTCACCATCAAGCTCAGTAAGGTGCCCCGTCAATGCCTGCTGGCTGCCATTAGCTGACCAAGGGCCGAGCAAGCAGCTGCAGAGGTAGGGGCTGAGCCCAGAGCCCCAAGACCCATGTTCAGCTTGGGGCTCCTGCAGGCTCCGAGCCTGGCACCATCATGAGGCCAGTAAAACCACCCTTGTCTCCAGCAGCCACCAGTCTGGCTTCTCCACGATTTTGGGGAGTCTCCTGGGGACTACTGAGGGGTGAGAGGTGGGATGTGCAGCACAACTGGGGACACAGAGCTGCCACCACCTCTCAGCCACTGCCCTCCCAGGGAAGCCCAGTGCTGCGGGACAGACCCACCTGAGAAGCAAAGAAGGCAGCCATATACCCACCGAGGATAAAATGCCCCCTCCTGACCAAGGCCAGAGGCTCCTGCTCACATGTGAGAGTGGTTCTCCCATTCCCCTGAGCTCCACCCACCTCCCTGTCTATTCCTCAAACATGTCACGCTCATCTCCGGACCTCAGCATGTGCTGTTCCTCCTTCGTGCTCTTTCCTGATCCTTCCCAGGGCTGGCTCGCTCTCCGCATCCAGGTTCAGCTCAAATGACCCCCACAGAGGCCCTCATGACCACCCCCTCCCAAGGAACCCCTACCTTCCCACTCCCTTGTCACATTATCCTGGGAGAAGCACACTCGGAAATTCCCAAGTTGATTCATTTCTAGCTTCCTCTCGGTCTCCCGCATAGCCTGATAAGCTGCCCAAAGGTAAGGACCAGGTCTGAGTGTTCACCACGATCACCACGAGCCTAACATGGGGGCTGCCTCTCAGCAGTGTTTGGTGAAGCAGGTGTGGCAAACATGCCCAGGATGTGAGCACTCATGACGCCACCCCTCGGGCTCTCCCTGGTCCTTCCTGAGTCCTGGAGACCGGCAGGAGAGGGAAGAAGTAGGCTCCAAGCACAGGGCGAGTTCTGCACTAGCTCAAGGCTAGGAAAAGGGGACCCAAGTTCAAGGCCAGCCTTGGGACCTGCAGTCTACGTTCCTTTCACCACCCCAGGACCCCCATGGCCAACAAGCATTTCTGCAGCACCACCTTCTACCTAGCTGGG
>NW_007249738.1:1497082-1499820 GCF_000164805.1 Carlito syrichta
CGACACATCCTGCCCTCAACTCCAGCTGGAGGAGCTCATCACTTCGTGTCAAAGCAGGCAAAATGGATGGTCACCCCAGAGCAGATGCCCGCTGCTGCCCTTGCTTGTAAACATCATGTGCAGTCACCACGGTTTATCTGAGAGAAGCTTCCATTGTCCTCTGACCCAGGGACTATTTCTGGTATGTCCGAGAACCCCTGGGATGGGGGGCATCCAGCCTTCTAAACACGGCTGTGACTTTTCTCCAGAGGCCTGGAGCCCAGAGACTGATGTTTCAGTCAGCCACCCTCAAGCTCAGCCCCTCAGCCTAGCACCTGCTGTTCATTGCAACACACCCCATGCCCGTGCTTGTTGCTGGCAAACGATAAATGAAGGGATCTACACAGCCCCATCAGTGTCCCACGTCCTCAAAACAAGAACACAAAGCCCTCTAAGAAGAAGCTGGAGCCGGCACAGGGGCTCATGCCTGTAATCCCAGCACTTTGGGAGGCCAAGGAGGAGGATCAAATGAGCCCAGGCGCTCGAGACCAGCCTGGGGTAACACAGTGAGACCTCATCTCTACAAAAAAAATTTTTTTGAAATTAGGTAGGCATGGTGGAGTGTGCCTGTAGTCCAAGCTACTCAGGAGACTGAGACAGAAGGCTCGCCTGAGCCCAGGAGGTTGAGGCTGCGGTGAGCTGTGATCATGCCACTGTACTGCAGCCCGGACAACAGAGTGAGACTCCAAGTCAAAAAAAAGAATCGTGAATCAGCCTGGGAAAGTGAGGGAAATGGCAGAAGTGAATGCTAAAGGATAACTTAGGAAAGAAAAAGAAACAAGCAATTACTGCGGTGCCACCATGTAGTGAAGCAAGCACTGGACCCCACTTCAACCACACCACCCTGTTTAATCCTCAGCAACTCCGTGAGGAAACCAGGTTTGGTCGGGAAGCACCCTGCCCAGAAGAGCTCGAAGGGGCCAGAGCTGGAATCGTAACTCTGGCTGGCCGACCCTGAGGCCTGGGCTTTCTCCAGTATGTCTCACTCACATATTGTTAAATTAATGCCGTTTACCAAGGGCTTAGTGCCTGGCAGCCTCTGCTACCTGCTATACAAAAAAAAAAAAAATCAATGAAATCCACACGGCAGCCCCGAGGCTCAAGAAGAAGCTGAGGCTCACAGAAGCCAGCCCACCTGCCCCAAGTTCCAGCTCGGAAGAAGTGGGTCTGAAGCCTGGACTAGGTCTGACACCAGGACGCCAGCTCCTGAGCAGAGCCACCCTGACGCTCCACTGGCCGGGTCTACTATGCTCAGCAGAGGATGCCTACGGCAGGGCCAGCAGCACAGCTCGAAAAATCCCCATAGTAGCAAAATTCCTGTCTTCCCACACAGAACAAGGCTGGGAGAGCCGCGAATCTCTCTATGATGCAAGCTCAGGGGCCGAGGAGGGAGGCTGAAGGGAGGCCGGGCAGGGCCGGCCAGTGGCAGAGCAGCTGACATCATCCCTGCTGAATACATTTCTGAGAACACAGGCTGCCTCGCAGCTCGTGGCTGGTGTCTGTCCCGAGCCTAGCCAGCAATGCCTCCCCAACACTCTGCAAGAACAACGTGCTTACAGGAGACCAAGACAGCCCGGCGACAGAAGCTGCTAATTTCTCTGAGCAACCCGAGGATTGCAACACCACGCCGTGCCAGTCTGGCAGAAAAAACGAGGCCCTGTGACTATCCGGAGAAGAGGCAGGCGGGTGCCAGAGCGCGGTCCTTTCAGCCCCTCCTGCAGCCACGATCCAGGCCCCCTTGGAAGAGCGAGTCAGTGAGGAGACAGTGGCTGCACAGCCAGGGAGGCGATGGCTCTGTAATTACGATTTTGCAAGCAAAGAAGGAAAGCTGCGTCTGTTCCAGGCCGCCGGATGGAGCCGCAACGCTTCTGGGAGCAGCGCGTCCGCTCGGCTGATCTCAGCGCCAGCCCATTCATGCAGAAACGCTCCCCAGGCAGCACCGAGGCGCCCCTCCCTGCGAGGCAGAAGCTACCGTGGTCGCAGCTCGGCCCGTCCCCAGGTTTGCACATCCCCGGTAGAGCTTGGGCTGGCTCCGAGTTCCCTCAGCCTCCAGACACGAGCCGGGGCGGCGATCCAGGCCCCCACCCCCGCCCCGCTCAGGCGCCCGTTCCAAGCAGGAGGCAGGAAACGCCAGAAGGGCCCCGCACCCGTACTAGACTCCGGAGAAGTCGAGGCCTTCCAACCCTCTGAAAATAGCCTCCGCGGCCGAACGCCGCTGCCCGGTGGCAGCTGCCTCGCTCGGCGTCTCCGGAGGAGGTGGCTCCTCTCCCTGCAGGGGACAGAGCTGGCGGCGGCTATTCCCGGCCCGGATCATTCCGCAGCCTACGAGAGCCACGTCGGTGGTGGAAAGCACCCCGGGCTGCAACTCGGGCCCTCCCCACGGGCTTGTCAAGCAGGAGCCCCCATTTACGGGGCGCCTGCTGTATGCCAGAGGCCCTCTTCACCTGCGCCACCTTCCCCCATCCCCATTACGGACCCCACAAGCAGCCTCACTCGCATTTACCAAATGAGGCGCCTGAGGCTGAGAAGTGCCTTAGCCAAGGTCACACGGCGAGTACAAGCCCTGGGCGGCCGCCGGAGCCTGCGGGGACCCTCTGCGCAGCGGCTGCCTCGCGGTGGAGTGGGGCGTTGTCCTGCCTGGCTAGCGCCCAAGAGGGGTGCTCCTCCAGGGCGGCCCCGGCCGCCCTCGGCCGGTGCCA
>NW_007249738.1:1500047-1502548 GCF_000164805.1 Carlito syrichta
CCCGCGGCCCGCGGAGGCGACGCGCCCGCGGCGGAGGAAAAAGTGGAGGCCGGAGAGGGGTACAGAGGCCGCGGAAGCCCGCTCGGGCCTGAAGAGCCTGGGGCCGCGGCTGGGGCTGGGACCTGGAAGTGAACGGTCCGGAAGTGACGCATCGCTCGCCCTCGGGTGGTGGCAGGCTGGGTTGTCATGGAAACCAGTCTGGAGCCGGGAGCTCGGAACTGGGAGTGTTGACCGGGCTAACCCGGCCGCACCTCCCGCACTGGCCCGTTTTCTGGATGACCCGCGAGCTGCACTCCCGACGGTGCCTAAGCGAGCAGGAACTGACGGCCGGGTCCCTCGACCCCATTTTCCAGAAGAAAAGACCGAGGCTCAGAGAGAGCGAGTGAGATGCCAAGATCACGCGAGATTGGGAGTGGCTGTTCCCGGCTGTGGGCTGTGGTTAAGGTCGCCGGTGCCAGGTTTGCCTTTGCCATTTGCTAGCTGTGTGGCCTTGGTCGAGTTACTTAACCTCTCTGAGCCTCAGCTGTCTCACCTGTATAATGGACTAATAAAGCCGGGTGCGGCGACTCTCACCTGCAGTCCCAGCGCTTTGGGAGGCCAACGCAGGAGGATCGCTTGAGGCCAGGAGTTGGAGACCACCCTGGGCAACATAGCGAGACCCCGTCTCAAAACAAACAAAAAACCCAGAAGCGACCTGTCCCTGCCCTCCGCTTACCCAAATGGAGGCCGGAGTGGGAAAGAGCAGGTCTCCTGGCGTGGCGACTTGGCACCACGCACCGCAGGACTTGCTGTCCACACTGGCGCAGGCCTGCGGGCTCGTCGGGTCCCCGTCGCAGGTTTCCCCCGCCTCCGCCACCACGCCGGCCCGCGCCCCCGAGGACCCGGCTTTGCGGGCTCGGCCTGAGTCCGCGGTGGCGGGAGCGCGCGCCCCGTCGCTCGCCGGCCCCGACGGCTGCGGGAGGCCGGCCCGTCCCGGCCACTTCTCGCCCCGCGTGCCCCTCCGCCCTCCAGCCTCTCCTCGCTGCCCCCTCGGGGGCGTCCCCCGCCTCCCGCTCGCGGCTTCCCGGCCTCGGTGCCCTGCCGGGTCCTCCCTCCCGCCCGAAGGCCCCTCGGCTTCTTTTCAGGCGGAGGCCCTGCTTGCTCGGCTCCCACGACTCGGCCTTCCGTCTCGCCTCGGCTGTCAGCGCGGTGTCGCGCCCTGACCCCCACGGACCCCAGCCCCTCCCGTCTGGCCCCCGAGCCCGGCGCGGGCGTGACGCGGGGATGCCCAGCCCAGAGCCCGTGCCCCGTGCCTGCAGGACGCGCCCCCTGAGCCTGGGGGCCCCGGCCGGGCTTGTCGGAAGAGTCGATGGCGCGAAACCGGGGGACCGTTTGGAGAAGCAGCAGCCTGTCTCTGTGCCTACCTGCCTTCTGGGTGTTTTTGCTTTTCGAGACAGGGTCTCCTCTGTCAGGCAGGCTGGAACGCAGTCGCAGTGGCGCGATCACAGCTTGCTGTTACCTCGACCTCCTGGGCTCAAGCGATCCTCCCACTTCAGCCTCCTGAGCAGCTGGGACTGCCGGTACCTGCCCGGTTAGTTTTTTAAGTTTTTTGCGGACACAGGGTTGCCCGGGCCGGTCTTGAACTCCTGGCCTCAGCCTCCCAGCGTGCTGGGATTACAGGCCTTTTTCTGTTCTCTACCAGCTGGCATTTAAGCTTCCCTCTCAATCACCTGCAAAGCAATGATGTTCACAGAAATTCCATCCGAGAAAACTGTCCCACCTGAGATAAGTCTGTCTCTAGGGCACCTCAAAACTCGGGCTTGGTAACTGTGACAGGGTTGCATTTTCACACGAGTCTGCTGAAAAAGCCCCTTCCAGTTCTGCGGTTTGTGGTTCTGTGACAGAGAACCAGATTTTTACGAAGGAAACCCTGGCTACTGAGACACAGCGACACTTCCTATCAGAAAATACCCAAAGTCTCCACAGAGAGCCACATTTCTCATCCAAGCACAGTCAGAGGCTGTGAGTTCTCTGCTTGAGGATGTGGGGATCACGGAAGCATCCTTTCCAGATTCCCTTACATAACGATTAGCAGCTTATGTAACGGCCACGAGACAGTGATTAGGCACCGCTCCCTCCTAAGAGCCAACAACACGAACAATCTACCTACCTCTTTCTATTTTTTAGTTTTTAAACTCACCAAAGTAACGTGTAATTCCAACAATACAGAGGTGTATAGAACCAAAAGCAAAAGAGAAAAGCCACCCCATGACCCAGCAACTGGATTTCTCAAAGTCTACCAGAGAAACACGCACACGTGCGCAGAGCCCTGCTGCATCACGGTGTGGGTACCAAAACAAAAGCCGGAGCATTCTAAATGTCCATCCGTAGCCGGGCTCGGTGGCTCAGCCTGTAATCCCGCGCTTTGGGAGGCTGAGGTGAGTGGATTGCCTGAGTCCGTGGGTTCAAGACCCGCCTGGGCAGCAGACCTCATCTCTACATAAATCAAAAAATGAGCCCGG
>NW_007249738.1:1502570-1509163 GCF_000164805.1 Carlito syrichta
GAAGGATCGCCGGAGCCCAGCAGGTCGAGGCTGCGGTGGCCGGGAGTGGCCGCTGCACCCCAGTCTGGGCGACAGAGTGAGACTCCGACTCAAAAAAATAATAAAAAATAAAAAATAAAATGTCCATCTGCAGGATAATGCCCCATCTATGCTAACAAATACTACGGATCGCTTAAAAAGGCTGGTGCACACCTACAGAACTGCAGGACGTTCCATGGAGTGAAAAAGATGTGAATTGGAAAAACAAACGGAACATCAACCAATACCATCTGTTTTCTAAGGGTGCCTGTCTATGTATAAAGTCAGCTAGGGACAGTAATGCAGATACCTGCTTTTTCAGTCATTCCACAAATACATATTTATGTGATTTGTGTTCATATCTTTCTTCTGGCCGGGCGCAGTGGCTCAAGTCTGTGATCCCAGCACTTTGGGAGGCTGAGGCGAGAGGATTGCCTGAGCTCAGGGGTTCGAGACCAGCCTGAGCAAAATAGCGAGACCTTGTCTCTCTACAATAAATCAAAAAATTAGCCAGGCATGGTGACGCATGCCTGTAGTTCCAGCTGTCTGGAAGGCTGAGGCGAAAGGATTAGCTGAGCCCAGCAGGTCAAGGCTGTGGTGGCCGTAAGCAGCATGCCACTGCACTCCAGCCTGGGTGACAGAGTGAGACTCTGACTAAAAAAAAAAAATCTTTCGACCGGGCTCGGTGGCTCAGCCTGTAATCCCAGCACTTTGGGAGGCCGAGGTGAGTGATTGCCTGAGCCCGCAGGTTCGAGATCTGCCCAGGCAACTTGGCAAGACCATCTCTACAATAAATCAAAAAATTAGCCGGGCGTGGTGGCGTGTGCCTGTAGTTCCGGCTACTTGGAAGGCTGAGGCGGAAGGATCGCCGGAGCCCAGCAGGTCGAGGCTGCGGTGGCCGGGAGCGTGCCACAGAACTCCTGCCTGGGCGACAGAGTGAGACTCCAACTCAAAAAAAAAAAAATCTTTCTTCTCCAGAAGTCGGTGAACTCCATGAGGACAGAACTAAATCTGTTTTGTTCATAGTTATACCACCACTGCCTGCCAGGCATGCACTACCCAGCACAAACAGAATTTGCTTCTGACCTGAACTTTCCCTGCCTCCATGGTGCCAGGTGTGATGTTAGATTTAAAGGGCATAACGGTAAGGGAGGCAGATACAGCCCTGCCCTCAAGGAGTACCCTGTCTCCTTATCCAAAAGAGAATATTCTGACTGGACATGGGTGGCTCGCACCTGTAACCCAAGCACTTTGCGAGGAGGGAGGATCACCTGAGTCCAGGAACTCAGGACCAGCCTGAGCAACATAGCAAAGCCTTGTTTCTACGAAATCAAAAAATTAGCCGGGAGTGATGGCATACCTCTGCAGTCCCAGCTACCCTGAGGTGAGAGGCTCGTCTGAGCCTGGGAGCAATCCTCCCACCTCAGCCTCCAAAAGTGCTGGGATTACAGGTGTGAGCCACTATGCCCAGCCTACATTTTTCTCAATTGAATGAAATGTTACAATTTTGCTAATTACTGGCTCTTATTTTCTGATATTGATTTCTTTCCAGGATCCTCTTTTGGTCTAAAAGCAACATTGTTTTTCTTTATTTTTAAGACAAGGTCTCACTATGTTGCCCAGGCTGTTCTTGAACTTCTGACCTCAAGCAGTCCTCTCAGCTCTGCCTCCCAAAGCGTCAGGATTATAGGCGTGAGCCACCATGCCTAGCCAAAAGCATCATTTTAATTGTGTTGTCAGTTTATCTTCACTGGTATGACATGGAGTCGGATTGCATGTGGCATCCTCTCTCTAAGCTTCAGTTTCCCTTCCTATAAAATGGAGGGAATAATGGTATCTTCTTTATAAGGGAATTTTACATACTGAACGTGGGAGGTAGCACACCTGCCACACACATTATCCATGGTGAGGAGATTTTTGTTTTTTGGGGGGGGTGGGAGGTGAAGTCTCACTCTTGTTGCCCAGGCTGGAGTGCAGCAGCACGCTCATGGCCACCGCAGCCTCGACCTGCTGGGCTTAGGTGATCCTTCCGCCTCAGCCTTCCAAGTAGCTGGAACTACAGACACATGCCACCATGCCTGGTTAGTTTTTTTGTGTGTGTGATTTATTGTAGAGACGAGGTCTCACCAAGTTGTCCAGGCTGGTCTCGAACCCCCGGGCTCAGGCAGTCCTCTCGCCTCTGCCTCCCAAAGTGCTGGGATGATAGACTGAGCCACCTCTCTGACCGGTCAGGCTTTTTGTTGTACCACGTGGATGTGCTGGGTGCCACAGATCCATCCGGCTCCCAACACTCAGATTTCATTCTGACCTCATGGCCAGAGGTAGGGCTGGGGAGGTTTGTAACCGAATGCTGGTGCCAGAGGCGTCTCCACAATAAGGAAGAATGGCTCCCTTCCGCCTTTCCCCTAAATATAAACCCAACTGCCAACCGCCCCAGTCTCACACCTGCAGCGGGAGCCAGGCGGGTCCAAAGGTAACCGCGCAGCTCAGGGCTGTCATTAGTGCCCTCCGCCCAGCCCTTGTGCAGCTGGTGGTGGGCAACTCAGCGTCTCTCCTGGATGGTTCTTAATTGCACCTGAAAGCAGCAGTCTGGAGGTTGGAGCTCCTGGCTTGGACCACACCAGTTCCCTAAAATACTGGGTTTCAGAAGACTGTGCTGGAGCAAACGTGTCATTCCTGCCCACTCCCTGGAAGCAAGCAAGGGAGAGCCACGCCCGGGTTGTCTCTGTTGCCTAGCAACACGATTCCCAGGCAGCAAGGCCAAGCCGACTCCGGAGCCAGAAAGGCATGAGTTCAGATCCCGGCTCGGACGCTTTCCATCTGCGTGGCCTTGGACAAGCTTTCTAACCTCTCTGGGCCTACCTCAGTTTTCTCTTCAGTACAATGGGATTAATAGTACCCCCGAGGACAGATCATCCATGATGCCAAGTGCAGAGGGAGCCTTCAACACAAGCTAGCTGTGATGCTCCCCACTGGGTCCCAGGGCTTGCAGCAATTTCTTTTCCTTTGGGTCGGTGCCCAGTCGTGGGATTGCTCGGTAGAATCCTGTCTGGCTGAGACGCAGAGGCAGCCTCCAACCAGCAGGGAGCGTGGTGAGACTTGAGGTCATTCTGCTCCGAAAGGGCCACCAGAGGCAAGGGGGGCTGGTGCCGCGGGAATCATGCAAGATTGCAACCAAGTATGAAAGTAAAAAGAAGTTTATTATTCACCTTTCAGAGGTTGGAAAGGGGGCCAACACACAGAGACCAGCGTGGCCTCGAGTGGCCAAGGGTTAGGTATATTTAAGAGCCTTTGGTGAAGGGGGCCTTGGGCCCGAAGGAGTGTTCAGGACTGCGGGTCTTTGATGTTGATCGTAGTCACATGAGTCTTAGATTCTGAGGTCGCCAGGCATTAGCATCTGTGTCCTTGAGGTGGTGGGCTGGGGTAGTCACGGGTGATAACAATAAGAACCTAGCCGGGCTCGGTGGCTCAGTCTGTAATCCCAGCACTTTGGGAGGCTGAGGTGAGTGGATTGCCTGAGACCGCGGGTTCAAGACCCGCCCAGGCAACTTGGCGAGACCTCATCTCTATAATAAATTAAAAATTAGCCGGGCGTGGTAGCACGCACCTGTAGTTCCAGCTACTTGGAAGGGAGCGGAAGGATCACCGGAACCCAGCAGGTCGAGGTTGCAGTGGCCGGGAGCGGCCACTGCACTCTAGTCTGGGCGACAGAGTGAGACTCCAACTCAAAAAAAAAAAAGAAAAAAGAAAAGAAATGAACATGTGCTTGGCAACATGGATGGTGCTGGAGGCCATTATCCTAAGTGAAATAACTTAAAAACAGAAAGTCAAATGCCACGTGTTCTCACCTGTAAGTGGAGCTAAACACTGGATACTCAAAGATGGAAATGGTAGATATTGGGGACTCCAGGAGGCCTAGAGGTAGAGAGGTAGGTAGGACTGAAAAACGCCTGTTGGGCACAGCAGGCACTAAGTTGGTGAGGAGCAGACAGAAGCCCAAGCCCCACCATCATGCCACATATTCATGTGATAAGCCTGCACAGGTAACTCTCAAATCTATAAGGAAATACAATTTTGAAAAAGGGCCATAAAATATACCATTAATTTTTTGTATTTTTTACGTTTTGAAATGATAATATTTTGAATATATTGGGTTAAATAAAATATAATAAAATTTTAAAAAATCATACCCGCTAGAGTGGCTATAATTTTTTTTTTTTGAGTCAGAGTCTCACTCTGTCACCCAGGCTGGAGTGCCGTGGGACGCTCATGGCCACCACAGCCTCGACCTGTTGGGCTCAGGCAATCCTCCCTCCTCAGCTCTCCAAGTAGCCAGAACCACAGGCACATGCCACTATGCCTGGCTAATTTTATGTATATATGTATGTATGTATGTATGTATGTATTTATTTTTGAGTTGGAGTCTCACTCGGTTGCCCAGACTGGAGTGCAGTGGCCGCTCCCGGCCACCGCAGCCTCGACCTGCTGGGCTCCGGCGATCCTTCCGCCTCAGCCTTCCACGTAGCTGGAACTACAGGCGCGCCCTACCATGCCTGGCTGATTTTTTGATTTATTGTAGAGATTAGGTCTCGCCAAGTGGCCCAGGCGGGTCTCGAACTCGCGGGCTCAGGCAATCCACTTACCTCAGCCTCCCAAAGGCGCAGGATTACAGTGTATTTATTTTTTATAGATACAAGGTCTCACTGAGTTGCCCAGTCTGGTCTCAAACCCCTGGGCTCAAGCAATCCTCTCGCCTCCACCTCCCAAAATGCTGAGATTACAGGCATGAACACCTGGCTTATAATAATCATTTTTTTGGAAAGGAAAATAACAAGTGTTGGCAAGAGTGTGAAGAAATTGGAATCCTTGTACTTGGTGGGAATGTAAAACAGTCCAGCTGTTATGGAGAACAGTCTAGCAGTGTCTTTAAAAGTTCAACATAGAATTGCCACACAACCCAGCAATTTAATTCCTAGGTATATGAGGGGGAATCCCAGAAAACCCCAAATTCTCTTTTGGAGGGTGGGCCCCTGGTAGGACAGGCTTCCCCCACTAGATAAGTGCTCTGGGAACTCATACGCATCTGTGTACCAGCTAGCATTGTTATGAGAGACTCTGTTCAGCTTCAGTGAATTTTTTGGGAGATTTTTTCAACACATTTTCCCATTTCATGATGGGTGATCAACGGGTGCACCTGCCCACACCGTACTGAGCGTTCAGCAGTTTTTGGTCAAAAACAGCATGATCCCCATGCACTACCCTCCCTATTCACCCAATCTTGCCCTGAGTGACATTCCCCCCTGCCAGATGAGAAAAGTCCTCAAAGGGCAACGTTTTATCGATGTGGAAGAAATGAAACAAAAATCAGCAGAAGCACTAACAGGCATCAAAATGGACAAGTTCAAAAACTGTTTTGAGCAGTGGAAAAGCATCTCAATAGGTGTATTGCATCAAGTGGAGAGGACTTTGAAGGTGAATGATGTTTAAACATGTAAGAATATACTTTTTTTTTTTGAGTTGAAGTCTCACTCTGCCGCCCAGGCTGGAGTGCAGTAGCAGCACACTCATGGCCACCCCAGCATCAACCTGCCGGGCTCAGGCGATCCTTCCACCTCAGCCTTCCAAGTAACCAGAACTACAGGTGCACGCTACCACACCTGGCTAATTTTCATATTTATTGTAGAGGCGAGGTCTCACCATGTTGCCCAGGCTGGTCTTGAAACCATGTCAGGTAATCCACTTGCCTCGGCCTCCCGAGGTGCTGGGATTACAGGCTGAGCCACCGAGCCAGGCTTAAGAATATACATTTTAATAAAGAAATTCCAGAGTTTTGGGTGGTCCCCCTTTGTATACTCAAATAACTGAAAATAGGGACGCAGAACAGACACTTGTACACTGCAGTATTAGTCACATTACCTGAAAGGTAGAAACAACGTAAATGTCTGTCGACAGGTGAGTGAATAAGCAAAATGTAGTGCATCCACACAGTGGCATCATATGCAGCCTTGAAAAGGAAGGAAATTCTGACACATGCTATAACATGGATGAGTCTTGAAAACAGCACACTAGGAGAAAGAAGCCAGTCACAACAGGACAACTGCGTGGGTTCATCTAAATGAGATGTCTATAATAGGCAAATTCATAGAGACAGAAGGATTGAGGCTACCAGTGGCTGGGGAGGGAAAAATAGGAGCCACTGCTTAACAGAAGCAGAGTTTCTGTTCGGGGTGATAAAAAATATTGGAAGCAGAGATGATGGTTGCACAACACTGTGACTATGATTAATGCCACTGTACCCTTTAAATGGTTAAAGTGGCAATTTATGTTATATATAGTATCACAGTAAAAAATGTTTTAAAAAGAACAAATATATTATTTCTGCTTTTTACCTCTTTTTTTTTTTTTTTTTTAATTGGAGTCTCACTCTGTCGCCCAGACTGGACTCCTGGCCACCGCAGCCTCGACCTGCTGGGCTCCGGCGATCCTTCCACCTCAGCTTTCCGAGTAGCAGGAATTACAGGCGCACACTACCACGCCCAGCTGATTTTTTGATTTATTGTAGAGATGAGGTCTCG
>NW_007249738.1:1509678-1513203 GCF_000164805.1 Carlito syrichta
AAAAAAAAAAAAAAAAAAGAACTGCTGGGATCAACCAATTCTCCCTCCTCAGGTTCCCAAGAAACTGGACTACAGATGTGTGGCACTATGCCTGGCTAAATTTTTTTAATTTTCTTTTTTTTTGTAGAGACAAGTTCCCCCCTATATTGCTCGGACTGGTCTCAAACTCCTGATCTCAAGCAAGCCTCCCACCTCAGTATCCCAAAGTTCCGGGATTACAGGCCTGTGCTCCCATGGCCAGTCAAAAAAAAAAAAAATTAACTATGCAGATAACTAGGAAGAGGCGTGCCAGGGAACGGGAGTAGTAGTAGATGCAAAGGTCCTGAGACAGCAATGACCTTGGTGTGCTCTCAGAAGAGAAAGAGCGTGGGTCTGGCAAGAGTGTGGTGGTCAGACAGGAGATGGCACCAGGGGGAAGCAGGCCCCAAGCCAGGGAGGGCTTGTAGAAGGACAAGGATGGAAGAAGAGAGATCAGTGAGGATGCCACTGCGACCACCCAGGTGGGCCAGGATGGTGGCTGGGCATTTGACCACGGGCCGTGAGGCTGGGGCTCCACTTTCCTCAGAAGGAGCTGAGGGCATGGGGCTTTAGTAGAGCCCTCAAGCCTGTTCCACCAGCAGTGGACGTAGATTGCTTATAGACCCCACCACCACCCACTCTGAAAAAGGCATCAGGATTTTGCCTTGGGAAGCCGCCCTGCCTCCATGGGCTACAGCCTGTAGTTTCTGTCAAGAAGCTTTCCCCAGTGAGTGGACAGATGGCTGAAGCTGAACCAATCAGATGCTTCTCTGGGAGTCTGAATCTCTGCAGATGATGCAGAGACTGAAAAGAGCTAATTCAGCTGGGCTTGGTGGCTCAGCCTGTAATCCCGTGCCTTCAGGAGGCCGAGGTGAGTGGATTGCCTGAGCCCGCGGGTTCCAGACCCACCTGGGCAGCGAGACCTCATCTCTACAATAAATCAAAAAATCAGCCGGGTGTGGTACCGTATGCCTATAATTCCGGCTACTCGGAAGGCTAAGGCAGAAGGATCACCGGAGCCCAGCAGGTCGAGGCTGCGGTGGCCGGGAGCGGCCACTGCACCCCAGTCTGGGTGACGGAGTGAGACTCCAACTCAAAAAAAAAAGGATCTGCCAAACTATTTCGGTCATCAAAGACAGAGGCAGACTGAGAAACTGCTCCAGATTAACCAAGTTTAAAGAGACTTGACAGGCTGAGCACGGTAGCTCACGTCTGTAATCCCAGCACTTCGGGGGTTCACACCTGTAATCCCTCCTGGGACAGGAGGATTGCCTGAGCCCAGGAGTTCAAGACCAGCCTGGTCGGCCTCACAGGCTGGGATTCCCTCCCAGGCTGGGATTATAGGCTGAGCCACCGAGCCCGGCCTGAAATGCAGCTTTCTAGAGGCATGCCCTGGTCTTTCCCCTTTAAGTCCCAATCGTTCACTGCCACATTCTCAGCACCTAGCAGGGTGGCTGGCACAGTTACTGATTGAATGAATATGCACACGCAGTGTCTCCTCTGTTAAAACTCTGAGATTGGCTTTCTTATTTTTTTATTTTTTTATTTTTTTTGAGTTGGAGTCTCACTCTGTCGGCCCAGACTGGAGTGCCGTGGCCGCTCCTGGCCACCGCAGCCTCGACCTGCTGGGCTCCGGCGATCCTTCCCCTCAGCCTTCCGAGTAGCCGGAATTACAGACACGCGCTACCACGCCCGGCTGATTTTTTTATTTATTGTAGAGATGAGGTCTTGCTGCCCAGGCGGGTCTCGAACCCGCGGGCTCAGGCAATCCACTCACCTCAGCCTCCCAAGGCGCGGGATTACAGGCTGAGCCACCGAGCCCGGCTGGCTTTTTTATTTTTATTTTCAGGCTAAGAATATTTAAGCCATAATGGGTAGAGACAGTAATCACTTAGGGAACTGGAGGCAACCTGGGAGGCCTACCAGGGAGGTGTCCTGGTGGGTCCAGATGAGTCTGAGAGCCTCTTATGCCCCCTAGTGGTGCAAGTAGGAATTTCTCCAGATTCTCAACAGTTTGGCAACCTTGAAGAATAACTCGATCGAGATGAAACTACTTGCCCACGGGTTTACAAATGTAGCAGTACGTGCGGAGTCAGATATGTCTGAGGGAGATGAGTGTAGTGATAGATGTCCTATGTGGTCTGAAGCTGAGGGATAGGCTGATTGGAGGGCTGGATCATGTCTGAGTCATCTTAACTATTTCTAATGCGTCACTGTTTAATTTTTAGTCTAAAAGTGATGTGTGAGCCATCTTTCCTCTTCCCCCAGAGCCACAGCCATGAAGGTCGAGCTGTGCAGTTTCAGCAGGTACAAGATCTATCCCGGACACGAAAGGCGCCATGCCAGGACCGACGGAAAGGTTTTTCAGTTTTTTAACGCAAAATGCGAGTCAGTGTTCTTTTCTAAGAGGAATCCTCGGCACATAAACTGGACTGTCCTCTACAGAAGAAAACACAAAAAGGGACAGTCAGAAGAAATTCGAAAGAAAAGAAGCCACCATGCTGTCAAATTCCTGGTGCACCTCTTGCTGACATAATGGCCAAGAGGAATCAGAAACCTGAAGTTAGAAAGGCTCAAAGGGAACAAGCTATCAGGGCTGTTAAGGGACAAAAAAGGCTAAGCAAGCATCTAAAAAGACCTCCATGGCTGCTGCTAAGACACCTACAAAGGCAGCACCCAAGCAAAAGATTGTGAAGCCTGTGAAGGTTTCTGCTCCCCGAGTTCGTGGAAAGCGCTAACTTGGCAGATCTGATTTTTAAATAAAGATCTGACTGTAAAAAAAAAGTGATGTGTGAACTTGGCATAATCATTTAGGCAGCTCCAGAGGGAAGAGAACGACAAGTCTTCTTCCAGGCCCAAAACTTAAGAGCCAGGCCCCCGGTTTCTGTTCCTAATGGGAACCGCCAGTAACAGATTCTCAGAAGTCTTTCCAGGAGGGTGATCTGCTCATTCTGGCTTGCCCGGGACTTGCCCAGCTTTGACCCTGAAAGTCCCACATCCTGGGAATCCCCTCACTCCCAGGCAAACCTGGACAGATAGTTGCCCTACCTTCCAGAGGCATCTATGTATCATAGACAAACTTATACATATACTTGACAAATTACTTAGCACCTTTATGTTGTTCTAATTAAAAATTTATTTTATGACCGGGCTTGGTGGCACAGCCTGTAATCCCAGCACTTTGGGAGGCTGAGGCCAGTGGATTGCCTGAGCCCGTGGGTTCGAGACCAGCCCGGGATACTTGGTGAGACCTGGTCTCTACAATAAAATAAAAAATAGCTGGGCGTGGTAGCACATATCTGTAGTTCCTTCTAGCTATGCGGAAGGCTGAGGCGGAAGGATAGCTAGAGCCCAGAAATTCAACACTGGGGTGGCCGTGAGGGTGAGTGCCACTGCACTCCAACCTGTGCAAAGAAGTGAGACTCCAACTCAAAAAAAAAATTTATTGCCGGGCTCGGGGGCTCAGCCTGTAATCCCGCGCTTTGGGAGGCCGAGGTGAGTGGATTG
>NW_007249738.1:1513223-1516676 GCF_000164805.1 Carlito syrichta
GCACCTGTAATTCCAGCTATTTGGAAGGCTGAGGCGGAAGGATCGCCGGAGCCCAACAGGTCGAGGCTGCGGTGGCCGGGAGCAACCACTGTACTCCATTTGGGGCGACAGAGTGAGACTCCAACTCAAAAAAAAAAATTATTTTATTTTATTTATTTTTTTGTTAACTTTTCATTGGTATCAATTTCCTGAGAAGTAAATTAAAAATATATTTTGGGCCGGGCGCAGTGGTTCATGCTTGTAATCCCAGAACTTTGGGAGGCAGAGACAAAAGGATTGAGAGGTTTGAGACCAGTCTGGACAACCTGGCAAGAGCTTGTCTCTACAATAAATCAAAAAATTAGTCAGGTGTTATGGCACACACCTGTGAATCCAGCTACTTAGAAGGCTTAGGTGAAAGGATCACCTGAGCCCAGCAGGTTGGGACTGAGGTGGCCGTGAGCATGCCACTGCACTCCAGCCTGGGCAACAGTGAGACTCCGACTCAAAAGAAAAAATATATATATAATGTGCATATGTATATGATGATTCCATATCAGCTCCATATTTATGGAGTTACCTAGCAATGCATCAAGCACTGTTTTAGAAGCTGAAGATACAGCTGAGAATGGTGGCTCACACCTGTCATCCCAGTACTTTGGGAGGCTGAGGTGGAAGGATTGCCTGAGCCCAGGAATTTGAGACCAGCCAGAGCAACATAGCAAGACTTTGTCTCTACAAAAAAAAAGAAAGAAAGAAAGAAAAGGAAGCTGAAGATACAACAGTAAACAAAATAAACAAAATTCCCTGCCCTCATAGGGTTGACATCCTAGTGATTACATCCGCTGTATGTATTTACTCACACTCTGGTCATCATTTGGTTTGCCTGTGGTATCTTACCAATGCTGTCCTGCATTTCTTTTTCTTCTTTTTTTTCTTTTTGAGTTGGAGTCTCACTCTTTGTCACCCAGGCTGGAGTGCAGTGGCACGCTCAAGGCCACCGCAGCCTTGACCTGCTGCCTTAGGTGGTCCTTCCGCCTCAGCTTTCCAAGTAGCTGGAACTACAGACGCATGCCACCATGCCCAGCTATTTTTTTTTTTTTTTTTTGTGATTTATTGTAGAGACGAGGTCTCACCAAGTTGCCCAGGCTGGTCTCAAACCCCAGGGCTCAGGCAGTCCTCTTGCCTCACCTCCCAAAGTGCTGGGATTACAGGCTGCCCACCACGCCCAGCCTGTGTTCTGCATTTCTGTGTGTATGTATATGTCTCACCGGTGTGCGGATGTCTAGAGCAGCACCGTCCAACAGAACTTGCTGCCATGTTGGAAATGTGCTATATCTGCTCTGTTCAACATGTAGCCCCCAGCCATACGTGGCTATTGAGCACTAGTGAAATATAGCTAGTGACTCTGAGGAATTGGATTTTTAATTGTGTTCAGTTAAACTTATTATAATTTAAATAACCACAAGTACTGGATAGTGCAGGTCTATAGGATAAAGTCCTGGAAGTAGAAAAGATCAATGAAAGAATATGTGCTCTTGTGACTTTGAGACTTACAGGCAACATGCCCACTGACATTGCATTCGTTATCTGTTACTATGTAACAAATTATGCCAAACTCATCAGTTTACATGATACACACTCTCTTGGCTGGGCTCCGAGGCTCAGCCTGTAATCCCAGCGCTTTGGGAGGCCGAGGTGAGTGGATTGCCTGAACCTGCGCGTTCAAGACCCACCTGGGCAACTTGGCGAGATCTCATTTCTACAACAAATAAATAAATAAATTAGCCAGGCATGGTAGCGTGCGCCTGTAGTTCCAGCTACTCGGAAGGCTGAGGCAGAAGGATCACCGGAGCCCAGCAGGTCGAGGCTGCAGTGGCCGGGAGCGGCCACTGCACTCCAGTCTGGGTGATGGAGTGGGACTCCAACTCAAAAAAAAAACAAAACATGATACATATTCTCAGTTTCTGTGAGTGAGGAATGTGAGCATGACCACTTGGGGCTTCTTTTCAGCTCTTGCCAGACTGAGATCAATGAATTGACTGGGCTGCGCTCAAATCTGGAAGCTCAACTGGGGAGGAATCTGCTTCCAAGCTCACTCCAGTTGATGGCAGAATTCACTTCCTTTTGGTTGTGGAACAGAGGACGCTGGCCTGTTGCTGGCTGTTGATCGCCCACAGCTCCTTGCTTCATGAGCCTCGAAAGTTCTCCAAAGCCAGCAGTGGAGAGAGAATCTCTGGAGAGAGTCTGCTAGTAGGAGAGGATCTTATGAAATGTAACATAATCATGGGAGTGAGACTCCATCTCCTTCGCCATATTGTGTTGGTTAAGAAATAGTCCCAGGTCCCATCCACACTCTGGGGGAGAGGGGAAAGCTGGGGATTCTATAGCAGTGTTATCCTCAAGGAGCTGGAGAGAAGGAGGGAGTCTGTCCAAGAGATGCCACCACTAAAAGTGTGTGGAAGATCCTTCCTTCCCACAAGACCATCTTTCCATTTGTCTGGGATACAGGCAGTACTATTCTGCCCCACCCTTCTGCTGGTGAACTCCTACTTACTTGTCAGGCCTTAGTCTAATGTCACTTCCTCAGGGAAGCCTTCCCTGACCACCTAGAGCAGATCACCCTGAAATTATCATTAGGATCATTTAATTGAATCATTTTTTCTTTTGAGTTGGAGTGTCACTCAGTCGCCCAGACTGCAGTGCTGTGGCTGCTCCCGGCCACCACAGCCTCGACCTGCTGGGCTCCGGCGATCCTTCTGCCTCTGCCTTCCAAGTAGCCGGAACTACAGGGGTGCGCTACCACACCTGGCTAATTTTTATATTTATTGTAGAGATGAGGTCTCGCCAAGTTGCCCAGGCGGGTCTCAAACCCACGGGCTCAGGCAATCCACTCACCTCAGCCTCCCAAGGCGTGAGATTACAGGCTGAGCCACTGAGCCCGGCTCTGAATCATTTTTTTAAGGCATCTGTCGCCCCCCCACCCCACTGCCTATGAAGGACCACACCTGTCCCCCTCACATTGCATTCCCAGCATCCTGAAAAGAACCTGGCACAGAGTAGGTCCAACAGGAACTCTTTGTTGCCTGAATGAATGAGTCTCCCTAGATAGTACAAATCGAGTTTGCAAAGGCTTTGAGCAGAAGCTATTCCTCACTCCAGGCTTATGTCAGGACCCCAAAAGGATCTTAGACAATGTGGGCAAACTGAGAGAGGCTACCAAAAATTTTGTGATAGATATTTTCCTCAAGGATGTTAAGGGAAAATGAGAAGAGAAAGGGTTATTCACTTGATACATATTGCTAGATTGATTGTTGTTGAAAACAGCAACAAACTGTGGATCATACCTTGTAATCCCAGCACTTTGGGAGGCTGAGGCGAGAGGATTGCCTGAGTCCAGGGGTTCAAGACCAGCCTGGGCAAATTGACGTGATCGCATCTCTACAATAAATTTTTTTTTTTTTTTTTTTTGAG
>NW_007249738.1:1516868-1521164 GCF_000164805.1 Carlito syrichta
GGCTACTTGGACGGCTGAGGCAGAAGGATCACTTGAGCCCAGCAGGTCGAGGCTGTGGTGGCCAGGAGCGTGCCACTGCCCTCCAATCTTGGTGACAGAGTGAGACTCCAACTCAAACCTCCCTTCAAAAATATATAGGAGGGGGTTTGGCTATGTTGTCCAGGCTGGTCTCAAACTCCTGGCCTCAAGTGATCCTCCTGCCTCAGCCTCCTAAGCACCTGGGATTACAGGCATGAGCCACCATACCCTGTATATAACTTTAATATAGTATATGTAATACCTATGGTAACCACAAAGTAAATAGTGACAGAAAGGCACCGGATCCTAAAATAGACTAAGTGAGGACCAGTGGAAGGCCGAAACTGCACCTGTATGTAGAACACATTTATATATTTAATCCTGACTTGTACCTCACATCTTTAAAATAAGAAAAGCCCGGGTACAGTGACTCACGCCTGTCATCCCAGTACTTTGGGAGGCAGAGGTGAGAGGATTGCCTGAGCTCGGGGGTTCGAGACCAGCCTGGGCAACTTGGTGAGACCTCGTCTCCACGGTAAATCCAAAAACAAGCCAGGCGTGGTAGCATGTGCCTGTAGTTCCAGCTACTTGGAAGGCTGAGGCAGAAGAATCCTCTGAATCCAGCAAATCGAGGCTGTGGTGGCTGTGAGCGTGCCACTGCACTCCAGCCTGGGTGACAGAATGAGGCTTTGACTTAAAAAAAAAAAAGAATAGATAGAGCAAAAACTGGAACTGAGAACTGGATAGTGCCACAATAATAGTTGGAGATGTCAATATTCCACTCTCAACAATGAATAGAACAGCCAGATGGAAGAGGAGCAAGGAAACAAAAGACTTGGGCAGCACAACGAAACAACCAGATCTAACAGACGCACCCAACAACAGCAGCACACACATTCTCCTAAGTGCATGTTGGCTATCCTCCAGGGTAGACCGACCATTTGGTAGGCCACAGATTAAGTCTCAGGAGATTTTAAAAGACAGAAATTATATAAAGTAGCTTCTCCGATCATAATGGAATGAGGTTAGAAATGAATATCAGAGGGAGCCAGGCCCGGATTGCCTGCGCCCAGGGGTTCAAAACCAGCTTGGGCAACTTGGCAAGACTTCATCTCTACAATAAATCAAAAAATTAGCTTGGCGTGGTGGCATGCATCTATAGTTCCAGCTACTAGAGAGGCTGAGGTGGAAGGATTGCCTGAGGCCAGCAAGTCAAGGCTGTGGTAGCTGTGGGCATGCCACTGCACTCCAGCCTGGGTGACGGAGAGAGACTCCGACTCAAAAAAAGAAAAAAAGTCAATACCAGAGGAGGGAAAACTGGAAAATTCACAAATTTGTGGAAATTAAAAATCCAACAACACACTCTTAAGCCTCAGCCTCGATGGATCAAAGAAGAAATCACAAGGGAAATTAGAAAATACTGAGAAATAAATGAAAACAAAAACACAACACACCAAAACTCAGGGTACATGTGAAAGCAATGCTCAGGGGAAATTTTGTGGCTATAAATGTTTCAAAATCATAAAAACAGAAGATTGCCAGGGGCTGGGAGGGAATGGGAGGAGGGAAAGGGAAATTGTTTTATGGATATAGAGTTTCGGTTTTGCAAGAGGACAAGAGTCCTGGAGATAGCTGGTGGTGACAGCTGTGTAACAGTGTGACCGTACTTCACACCCCCTCGGGTCACCACTTCAGTTCAGCTCACCGTATGCTTTAATAATGGTCAAAATGCCAAATTTCATGTTTTGCGCATCTTACCATAATTTATTTATTTTATTTTTATTTTTTTGAGTTGGAGTCTTACTCAGTCCCCCAGACTGGAGTGCAGTGGCCGCTCCCAGCCACCACAGCCTCACCTGCTGGGCTCTGGCGATCCTTCCGCCTCAGCCTTCCAAGTAGCCAGAATTACAGGCATGCACTACCACACCCGGCTGATTTTGATTTATTGTAGAGATGAGGTCTCGCTGCCCAGGCGGGTCTCGAACCCGTGGGCTCAGGCAATCCACTCACCTCAGCCTCCCAAAGGCGCGGGATTACAGGCTGAGCCACCGAGCCCAGCTTACCATAATTTAAAAAATGGAAAAAGATAAGTTAACCTCTGTGCTGCAGTGTGCATAGCTGTAAAATGGGAATAATTATAGAACCCACGTCATCAGCAGCATGTGGATTTATTCAGTGTAAAGTGCTTAGCATCGTCAGTACTTTCAAAGTTCACAATTAATACGATCTCAATCCTGTCCTCTTGACTCTATGGCCGAGTGTATGACCTCCTGGAAAGGCCATGTCAGGAGCCCGCGTCAGAGGTACTCTGCGGATATGGAGCCCTGGTTTGGGGCTGCCCTGCTCCATCACCCTCCCTGCCCTCCACATCGGCAGCAGCCCCAAGGCCAGTGCAGGGGCTCGTAACTACCCATGGCCACCCTTGCTCTCCAAAACACCCCATCCCTGGCACATGGATATTCCCACAGTAATAGTTGGAGACGTCAATGTTCCACTCTCAGTCATGGATAGAACAGATGGAAGATGAGCAAGGAAGGTATTTGAGCAACACAACAAAAGGAAGTGGCGGGGAAGAGAGCAGATGCTTAGGTGCCTGGCACCAGAACAGGAAAAAGAGACGTCAGCACCCTGATCATAATCCTATCCTTAACCCTAACTCTGATCCTGACGCTGAGCGCTGGTCCTCTTGTGTGCTTCCTGCACGGTCCAGTTGTTTGTTGGTGAAAAGATGCCAATGCTGATAGCTACAAAGAATCCTCCTGCTGCCAGTGAGTTATGCGAAATCAGCCCAGAGGACTGGGAATGGGATCAGAGAGGAGGCCTATTTGCCTGCCTTCAACCTGGCTTAACAGATACTATTTATTTGTCCTATGTAGGCTCATTGCTGCTGCGTTGCTTTTCAAGGTTGAGGTTTGGTTCATCACTGACTTTCCTGGTTAAGAGAACCAGGTAGAATTGTTAGCAGATCCTGCCATTTAAAAAGATGTCTCCTGGCTGGGCTTGGTGGCTCAACCTGTAATCCCAGCAATTTTGGGGGCCGAGGCAAGTGGATTGCCTGAACCCACAGGTTTGAGACCAGCCTTGGCAACTTGGCGAGAACTTGTTGTCTCTATAGGAAATAAAAAATTAGCTGGGCATGGTAGCGCACTTCGATAGTTCCAGCTACTTGGAAGGCTGAGGCGGAAGGATCGCTGGAGCCCGGGAGGTCGTCGCTAGGGTGGCCATGAGCATACCACTGCACTCCAGCCTGGGCGACACAGAGTGAGATTCCAACTCAAAACAAAAAATAAAAATAAAAAGATGTCTTTTAGCCAGGCATGGTGGCTCATGCTATAATCCCAGCACTTTGGGAGGCGGAGGCGAGAGGATTGCCTGAGCCCAAGGGTTCGAGACCAGCCTGGGCAACTTGGCAAGACCTCATCTCTACAATAAATAAAAAAATTAGCTGGGTGGTGTATGCCTGTGGTTCCAGCTACTTGGAAGGCTGAGGCAGAAGGATCGCTGGAGTCCAGCAGATTGATGCTGCAGTGGCTGTGAGCATGCCACTGCACCCCAGCCTGGGCGACAGAATGAGACTCTAACTCTAAATAAATGCATTAAATGGGCTGTACACAGAGCCAGTTCGGTGCAGTGGGAAGAGAAGGCTGGGATTCAAAACCCTGGGTTCTAGGCTGGCCTCCTTCTTGTGAGGCTGAGATTTACTCTGTCTCTCCAGGCCTCAGTTTCCCCATCTAGGCGGAGCGGTGCTAGGAGTTGCACCTGATCTCCAGGACACGCTTGGACACGCGATCTACTACCAGGTTCCCACGGCCTCTTTCACCAGGAAGTCTCGGCATGGCGTCAGCCCGTCTTCAACCCCTGTCCAGTCATGGCTAATCTCCCCTCTCAGCACCAACAGCAGCCAGCATGAATTACTCATATCTTTTGTTTCCGTTGTATTTATGTGTACAGTTCCCTTGTATAAAGAAGAGTACTGATTTTTCTATTTGTAGCTCAGGAGTTAGATCTCTCTTGAAATTTTGTTTGCTTAAGTTTTTTTTAAAAAAGCTACTCGATTCGAAGAGAAATAGTACTAGGGCAGGTGGTGGTGAACTACCGATTTAAATTTGGGAGACCCTGGCCAACGCACAAAGCCCATTCCAATTCTGCCACCTCTGGATCGCGCTTCCGCATTTTCCAGATCTCCCTCGGCCTCTGCCCGCCTCCCTCCAGTCCCGGGGGCCGCGAGACTGGGCCCACCTACGAGCCCCGCCCCCGCCGCGCACGGCCCGCAAGCCC
>NW_007249738.1:1521255-1555955 GCF_000164805.1 Carlito syrichta
TCACGTGTCCCGTGTGCTTAGAGGTGTACGAGAAGCCGGTGCAGGTGCCCTGCGGACACGTGTAAGCGGCGAGCGCGGGCCTGGTCGGGGGCGCCTGGCGGGGAGGAGAACGGAGCCGCGGAGCGAGGCCCCGACGGGAGGCTCGGAGGGGAGGAGCCGGAGGACCGGCCTGGGGGGGCCTCTCCGCGAGGACCCCGGGGCTTCCGAAGCTGCGGGGAGCTCTCTTCTCCCTGCGTCCTCCCCCCCAGTGTCCCGCCCCTCTGCCACCTTAGCGGGCCCGCCGTTGGGCGCCGACGGTGTTCCGGGCGGCCTGTCAAACTCCTTCCACACGTGATCGGGGAGTCGTAGCCTGCTGGGGCGAGGGAGGGTCTGAAGTCCGCCCTTGAAGACCAGAGCTTCCCTGGAGTCGTCTGGGTCGCTCCTACGGGATGGAGCCTCGGGCACCGTGTGTCTGGCTCTGCCGAGTGCCTCTCATGTGCCCTAAAGCTGGGGAGATCTTCATGGGGACCTGCCCCCCCCGCTTAGCTGTGGAGGGGGGCGGGGACAGGGATTGTTCTCTTGTGTGGGTTCGTTCAGCCTGTTTTCAATTAAGCCTCCGTGGCCTGAATGCTGTTAACAGCCAGGTTATGATGTTTAAAGCTGAGACGTGTCCAGGCGTCCGGGACTGGTCCTGGACTGTGGTAAGTGCTTTGAGCTTGGCCCATTTGAGTCTAAGCCTTACGCCGTCAGATACACACACCAAAAGAAGTCGTAGAAATCGAGGCCGCCTGCTTCTTGCCTCTCAGAATGGGCATTTCCTGTGGCCTCAGTGCTTATCACGGGCTCCCCTTGGCATTGGTCTTGGGCGCCCTTTACTAGCCAGCGGGCACAATAGGCCCCTCCTGAGACTCATGGGCGTTATTCCTATGGCAACCCTGCAGGGGGCGAATAAACGGAGGGACTGGGGCCCACATGGGGGCTGCTCTGCTCGTTGCCTAACTCTTCGCAGGTGTCTGTTTTGCTAACCTCGAGAACAGTGCTTGGCACCTGGCAAGAGCTCCCAGCCACAGCGGCTGCTTCCTGCTTCTGCAGGCGCTTCTGGCTTCTCTTTGCAGTTCCCTTTGCCTGGAGCTCTTCTTGCCCCATTCCCACCCCTCACCACCACGCCCAGATCCTGCTCAGGCTCTAAGTCCCAGCTTATCACCACTCCCATCCAGATGGCTTCCACCACTTCTCTTCTGGGGCTTCTTTCACGGAGCAAAACGTAGGGGTCCGGAGGACAGTGGCCGTGTGTTTTCTGCCCAGGGTGTGAGCATCGTATTCTAGTCTTACAGTCGGCTGGCTGGAACACCCTCTGGGTGCCAGATTCTTGGGGCATGGGAATAAGGTGACTCTGCTCAGGGTTTACAGCCCAGTACATTGATTATAACTTAGAAACTAATGAACGTTCAAACTGTCAAGGAAATGCTTTGTGCAGGGGAGGAGTTTCAGGGATCAGACCTCTGTGAGTGGGAGGTGATCAGGTAATGGTTGAACAAGCTAAGAAATAGCTGGAAGCGTCCAGGTAGCTTTCTTATTGAGTCCTCTTATCCGAGAATCAGGTGTACCTAATTGTGGCTTAATTCATGAATTTCATCTACTGTTAACATTTGTGAAAAGACTTGACCCAGCTGTTCACCAACTGAGGAGCAGCATGATTTGAGGTTTCCTTGAGCGTTAACCTTTCCTGGGACAGAGAGCAAGGGACAGAACCTTGGCTCTTTCCTGTCCTCGCCATCCTGCCCCCTTCTGTCCTGCCCCTCCCCCCTGGGTGTTCAGTGCTGAGTGAAGACAGGTGGAAGCCCATTTGTGAGGGCAGCACAAGGCCCCCTGAGCCCTAGCCAAGTGACTTCTGCTGTGCCTAGTTGATATTTAACCTTGTGCTTGGAAATTTGAGCATTGCTGCTGGGCCACTGGGTTTTTATAAAACTTTATTTCAAGCCTTGAATGATGCTGTCCTCCAATCTGGAATACAACTGGAGAAGAGAATTTCTACACAGCACTGTGACAGGAGGGGTGGGGCATCGGAAGACTGAACTAGAAAAGGGCCCATAAATGGGAAATTGAAACTGAAAATCCAACCCAAGATAACGGCAGTTTAAACACAGGCATGTTGCTTGGGCGTGACTCAGGCAAAAGGCGCTCATGAACACTTGACCGAGGAGCTGTGCTGAGTGTGTGCTAGGGACACAGCTGCTTTCAGCTCGTGCTGCTTTGGGTTCAGGACACTCTCTGGGACCCCAGTGTCCTCTGAGGTTGCTCTGGGTTCTGCCTGCCTCTCCCACCTCCACGCTTGCCCTTCCTCTCTTGGTCTGCCACATCATGGCCCCCGAAGCCCTCCTTGCCTTTCACGTGATCCCGTGTGTGTGGTGCCATCTCTGTGGAAATCTGCATCCTGATCTGTGTTGCTTTCCTTAAGGTCAGATCTCAGCTCAAACGTCAGCTCCTCGAAGCAGCTTCCTGCGATCGCCCTAGTTGCTCTCTGTGCCTTGTTTTATCTCCTTCACATATTTCATCACTATCTGAGATTAACCTTGGTGTTCTCTTCCACTTTAGGATGTAAGCATCATCAGGGCAGGAACTTGGTGCAGTTTCCCCTCTGTCCTAGTGGTGAATGAGTAGAACCCTTTACCTTCTCTGAACCTGTCTGGAATTTTGCCTGGCAGCGTTAACATCTATCTCAAAGGCCGAGAGGAAGGAAGCTCTTAGAGACTGTAACAGAATTGTCACATGTGCAGAAGATTGTCTTTGATCCTTAGTTCTTCTGACAGGTATTGTTGCCTGCCTTAACTCTGTAGTGTGGTGGAGGGCTGGATAGGGAGTCTGGGTGGTACCCAGATTTGTGCCCTTTTACCATTCTGCTGTATTCCTCATCTCCATCACCACCCTCCTGGGCTTCGGGACGGAAACTCAGTCATCTTTGACTTTCCTCCTTTTTGGCTCCAAATTTAGTAAGTTACCAAATCCTGATTCTGCCCTCTGAATCATTTCCTGAATTCATTCTCTGTTCCTCAGGCAGACCCTCACAACCCCCTGCCTTTGGCCATCTGTTTGGTTTCTACTCTTGTCTTTCCTCACCTTTAAAAAAAAAAAAAGAGGGCTTGGCATGGTGGTTCAGCCTATAATCCCAGCACTTTGGGAGGCCAAGGCGAGAGGATTACCTGAGCCCGGGGGTTCAAGACCAGCCTGGACAACTTGGTGAGACCTTGTCTCTACAATAAACCACACACAAAAAAAATTGCCAGGTGTGGTGGCATGCGTCTGTAGTTCCAGCTACTTGGAAGACTGAGCCCAAAGGATCGCCTGAGCCCAGCAGGTTAAGGCAGCGGTGGCTGTCAGTGTGCCAGTGAACTCCAGCCTGGGTGACGGAGTGAGACTCCAACTCAAAAAAAAAGAAAACAGACAAAATACCCTTTTCCATGGTAGCACCAGAGTTATTTTACTGAAGCTGGGATTTGATCTTATTAATACCTTGCTTTATTTTTTTATTTTTAATTATTTATTTTTTTTGAGTTGGACTCTCACTCTGTCACCCAGACTGGAGTGCAGTGGCCGCTCCCGGCCACTGCAGCCTCGACCTGCTGGGCTCTGGTGATCCTTCCGCCTCAGCCTTCGGAGTAGCCGGAATTACAGGCATGCACTACCACGCCCGGCTGATTTTTTGATTTATTGTAGAGATGAGGTCTCGCCAAGTTGCCCAGGCGGGTCTCGAACCCACGGCTCAGGCAATCCACTCACCTCACCCTCCCAGAGCGCGGGATTACAGGCTGAGCCACCGAGCCCGGCTGATGTCTTGCTTTAAACCTCCAGCCCTGGCAGCAGACACCAGACCCTCTTGGTGTTTCCTGCCCATTGTGCCTTTCACAGCGTATCTTTCCTTTAATAAATCTACCTTTCCTAATTAAAAATAAATAAATAACATCTCTGGTCCCTCCTGCTTATTAGGAAAAGTCTGTTTGATTTTTTTCTTCCTCAGCTGCATCGTGGATTGTAAGCTCAGGGACCTGGAAACACCTTCCCTCCTGTGGCTGACCTCTTTTGGGGCTGCTCATGGGTGAGCCTCTGAGGTCTGAGCGGCCTTGTGTTTTCAGGTCCTGGCAGTTGCTCTTCCCTCTGTGGTCCCTTAGTGCTTGCCTTCACCTCTGATGGTGGCAGCTCCCGCTGACTGACTCGTATGTGCCGACACTCGGGTCTGCTATGCATACTGCATCTTCCTGCGGTGGGAGGGGTAGGTACTGCTGTCTGCATTTCATAGAGGAGAAAGGGGAGGTTCAGGAACCCCATCAGGATCCCTCTGTGACAAGACCTCCTAACATCTTTCACTGTGTATTGTGATAGTTTGCGCTTGTTTCTGTACCTGTGTGCGCTTCAATCTCCCTGCACCCCTGGTTTTTTGGCCTAGGAGGACTTAGAATTTGGGGAGTAGGGAGCAAAGTTGGTTTTACTCCATTTTCATTGATGTCTTTTTAAAAACTGACCCACATCTGTTGTCTTGTCCCCATGATGCATGACGGAGGTTCTCTGTGTGTCTTGTTCTAGCTTTTGCTCTGCATGCCTGCAGGAATGTCTGAAGCCGAAGAAGCCTGTCTGTGGGGTGTGTCGCAGCGCTCTGGCACCTGGCGTCCGAGCCGTGGAGCTCGAGCGGCAGATCGAGAGCACAGAGACCTCTTGCCATGGCTGCCGTAAGAATGTATGTGGAATAACGTGGAAGAGTCAGTGTCTTTCTGTGATGAGATGGGTAAAACATAGAGCTATTGCCACAGCATTTCTGAAGTTAGCATGACTAGGTGACTAATAGCACGTGTGCATGCCAGTTACCTGTGGCGATGGCTGTGCTGGTTCATTTCCGTAACCTTACTGGGTTTTGTTTATTCTTTCAAGACTTGGTTAAGTATATATTTTAGCTTTGAAAGCCATAGAAATCAAGTATCCTGGTTTTTTCCTATAAAAGATCCATTTTTCTAAAGCATTATACACAATTTTAATCAGAATATAATGACAATGGTATTTCATAATTATGAAAATATACAATGAAATTTTAACTCAAAAACTTATCTGTCTCAGTGAACTTGAGGGAAAATTTTGTAATCTATATTGTTAGAGATATAAAAATAATGGCTTAACTTTTCAGCACTTGCCAGGGAGGAATCATGATATAAAGGTCAACATGAGCTCATTTGGTTATAATAGCAACATCCAACATTTGAAATGCCTTTGTGCCCTAGAGGCAAGAGTTTTTATTTTCACATCTGTTGTAACTACCACTGGAAAGGACAAATACTATTGTCTTGTTTTCCCAGAGATGTACACAGCCTTATTGATTATAGAATCATAATTTTGTTAATCCTAGACAATAGAGAAATACAAAATAATGTAGGCCTGTTCCTCTTCAGAGATGACCACTTAAAAATGGTTCAATTTAAAAGGCTGCCTAATGTTTTCCACCCTTTGACAACCACAGATGCAAAGTTTTTACAAACACAGCTATAGGATTTTTACAAAATGGAATATAGTATAATATATAGTTCTTCAACCCTTTTTCACTTTCAGAAATTATCTCTACTTAATGACATGTTGGACAGCCTTTCATGTCAGTTATTTTTAACACCTCACCATGGATGACCACAGTATGGATATATCTTACCATTTCCTTTTCAGGGTGATTTAGTATTGGGGTGCATGGTACGGCTGTTACCATGCTGAACAGGGCTACTTTCCACCCCTTTTAATTGGGGACTCCTCATCTGGCAGCTTCAGGTCAGGTTGCTTAGCTGGAGGTGAGAAAAAGAATCATCATGGAAGCCAGAGCTCAAATACTGGAGCTTGTAGTTTCCTTTTAGAAACTCCAGATAATGAGATAGAATTTTCCATTCCCTTCATCTTTGTTTATGCATGCATACTGGGGTTTTTTTCTATATGCTTTTGATTTTCTTCATTTCACAATTAGTGATTGTATTGTGGGTGCACCTCTAAAAATGTTTTGCTTCCCCGTACCTCTCTCTTAGTTTCTTACACATTTTCTTTCTTTGAAAAACACCTGTATTGAAGCACTCTTCTCTGGGGTTTCCTCTCTCTTTCCATCTTACTATTGCATAGCCTAGGTTTATATGAAAGATGGAATTCAGAATTCAGTTTTTAAAGATCATTTATTCCAACCTGTTGATTAATACTTTAACCGGGGTTACTTAAATGATCACTTTTCTCTGCTCCACATAATGGAATGTGGTTCTTGGCTTGCTGTAAGGAGACTAGTTTAGCTGCTAGTGTAGAAAACCTTACAAACATCACTAAATTAGAGCATGTCTGTGAGCAGAGAGCAGGATATCAAGAATAAAGCAAGACTCGGGGAGTGTTATTCTCGAGTGGAAGCTGATGTCCTGGTTTGGTCAAGTAAAACACCAGCCTTGGAAGTCGTGGGAATTCGTGGGAAATCTGCAGTAGTTGGGGTTTTGGCTCCATCAGCATAATCAGGAGTCGGGTGAGATCAGTTGCCAGGGTGTTGCAGGTCTAGCTTTTATCTTGCCCTTGCTTTGGGACTGTGTTCAAGGTCCTCACTAACTTGTGGGCTCTGCTTCTTCCTACTCAAGTTCTTCCTGTCTAAGATCCGGGCCCACGTGGCTACCTGTTCCAAATACCAAAATTACATCATGGAAGGTGTGAAAGCCACCACTAAGGATGCATCTCTTCAGCCAAGGTAAACGACTCAGTCACCCTGTAGGTGGAATTCATCTCTTGCTACAAAGAAGTTGGACACTTAGCATGCTTTAGGGTTTAGTTGTATGAATATGCTGGCTAATGCTGATCAAAGGTTTTTTTAAATGGGGGGTATGCAGGGGAGGACTCTGATGCTTACTTCAAATGTTAGCTGGCTGTTATTTTCAAAACACTTCATCTGAAAGTGATCATCAGAATCCTTGTCATAACATAATCAATGAGCTTTACTTCTTTTGGGGGTGTGCAGTTGTTGCAGTTCCATGAAAAGGTTCTCAGGATTTTCTTTTTTCCTGCCTTTTGCCTTCTAGGAATGTCCCAAATCGTTACACCTTTCCTTGTCCTTACTGTCCTGAAAAGAACTTTGATCAGGAAGGACTTGTGGAACACTGCAAGTTATCCCATAGCATGGATACCAAATCTGTGGTAAGAGGAACCTTTTTTTTTTTAACTTTTATTATGGGAAAAAAGTCCAACTTAAATAAAAATGACAGGATTAGTACAGCAAACTCCTGTATGCCCTCACCGAGATACATAAATGATTAACATTTTGCCATATCTGCCATGCTCTAGATATACTTATTTCTCGCTGAACTGTTTGGGAATAAACTACCAAGACCCTTTGCACCCTGAGTATTTCAGTGTATATCTCCTAAGAACAAGAACATTTTCTTACAAAATTATATTTTGTGGGTGTAAATAATAACATTTAAGAAATTTAACATTGGTACAATTTACTATTTAACGTGAAACCCATTTTTAAATTTTAACAGTTGTAATGTCCTTTGTGGCAAATTCCCCCTCCCCCCAAGGAGGAAGCAGGGATGACATGTAGGTACTGTGTCCCCCGGGTGCCACATTAAGAGTTGTGTGGCTGGGCTCGGTGGGTCAGCCTGTAAACCCAGCACTTTGGGAGGTCAAGGCAAGTGGATTGACTGAGCCCGTGGGTTCGAGACCAGCCCAGGCAACTTGGCGAGGCCTCATCTCTACAATAAATTAAAAAACTAGTTGGGTGTGGTAGCACACATCTGTAGTTCCAGCTACTTAGAAGGCTGAGGTGGAAGGGTCGCCGGAGCCCAGCAGGTCAAGGCTGTAGTGGCCATGAGCGTGCCATTGCACTCCAGCCTGGGTGACGGAGTGAGGCTCCAATTAAAAAAAAAATAGTTGTGTGATGTCTTTTGGTCCTGTGGTTGGTAACATTAACTGAGATCCCTAGGGATCTGCCAGATTTCTCCTCCATAAAACTGCTATTTTCTGAGTGTCGTTTTTTCATAGTTGTGGGGAAAGAGGATTTAAATAAAATTATTAGGAAGGGGCTTATCAGTCCCTTGAAGCTTTACTTAAATATTACTGACTGACATGTAGTCCCTTTTTAAAAAAAAATAAATAAATAATATTTGAGCCAGGCACGGTGGCTCATACCTGTAATCCTAGCACTTTGGGAAGCGGAGGCGAGAGGATTGCCTGAGTCCAGGAATTTGAGACCAGTCTGGGCAACTTGGCAAGACCTTGTCTCTGCGATAAATCAAAAAATGAGCCAGGCGTGGTGACATGCACCAGTAGTTCCAGCTACTTGGAAGCTGAAGTAGAAGGACTGCCTGAGCCCAGCAGGTGGAGGCTACAGTAGCAGTGAGCATGCCACTGCACTCCAGCTTGGGCAACAGAGTGATATTCCAACTTAAAAAAAAAAATGAGCTGGGCTCGGTGGCTCAGCCTGTAATCCCAGCACTTTGCAAGGCTGAGGTGAGTGAATTGCCTGAGTCCACGGGTTCGAGACCCACCTGGGCAACTTGGCGAGACCTCATCTCTACAATAAATCAAAAGTTAGCTGGGCATGGTAGCGCACGCCTGTAGTTCCAGCTACTTGGAAGGCTGAGGCAGAAGGATCGCCGGAGCCCAGCAGGTTGAGGCTGCGGTGGTCAGGATTGGCCACTGCACTCTAGTCTGGGCGACAGAGTGAAACTCCAACTCAAAAAAAAAAAAAAAAAAAATGAGGGTACAGTGGCTCACGCCTATAATCCCAGCAGTTTGGGAGACCAAGTGGGAGGATTGCTCAAGCCCAGGAATTCAAGACCAGCCTAGGCAATATTGAGAGACCTCATTTCTCCAAAAAAAAAAAAAAATCAAAAAAACTAGCTGGGCATGGTAGTGCATTTGTAATTCCAGCTACTCAGGAGGCTGAGACAGGAGGATCACCTGAGCCCAGGAGATCAAGGCTGTGTTAAGCCATGATCATGCCACTGCATTCCAACCTGGGTGACAGAGTGAGACCCTGACTCAAAAAAAGTTTGAATTTGGCTCATCTCAGCAGTAGTTACCTTTCCCTCCTAATGTAATGAGCAGTCTAGGTCTTCCTGCATAGTTAGGTACACGCGTCCTCTGCAGTTGGGATGTCATTCTCCCATTTGTCACATACTCCTCCTTTTGAAATCAGTGCTCATCTTACTAGGTCTGATAGCATTCTTTATTTCTCTACCATAAATCTTACTTTGAAAAACATAGCCTTGCCAATGTTTATGTATGCTTATAAGTGAAAGTTTTAGACACAGATTAATTTGGCCAAAGTTTCTCTCTCTCTCCCTCCCCTGTACCCCCATCTCTGACTTCCTGAAATCCCCCTAATGTTTCATCTCTGTTGAAGCCTCTGTTTCTTCAACCCTTGGCTTTCTGCCCTGTCTCCCCTCTTCTGCAACTCCTTGACTGTCCTCCCTTCCCCTAGAAGCGTCTCCGCTCAGCCTCCTGTCTTACCCTGCATTCTGGCTCTGCGGCTGCCTGTCCACCTCTTCTCCTCATCTCTCCCTGTCCCAGATTGATCTTCCTTGCTGTTGGAGGGTAGGGGGCTCCAAGCCAGAGCACCCATACACGATTCCTCCCCATGCGGATTTTCATTCCAGTTGGCCTCCCATTGGCCTATGGTAGTTGCCACCTCCTGGCCTTTTCTCTGTGCTGCAACCTCTTCTCTGAAACCCCCTTTCATGTTTTCTTTGCCTTTCCGGGTATCTCCCAATCTTCAAAGCCCAAATCAACGTGTTTGTTTTTTTTTTTTTTCAGAGATAGAATCTCACTTTGTCACCCAGACAGGAGTGTAGAGGGCGGTCTCGCTACAGCCTCGACCTCCTGGGCTCAAGGGATCCTCCCACCTAAACCCTCCAAGGAGCTGGGACTACAGGCACACACCACCATACCTAGCTAATATTTTAAATTTTTTATAGAGATAGCGTCTCACTATATTCCCTAGACTGGTCTCAAACTCCTGACCTCAAGCAGTGCTCCTGCCTGAACCTTCCAAAGTGCTGGTCTTACAGGCATGAGCCACCACACCCAGCCATCCAGCCATATCAACATTTTACACGAGGGCTTTTTGGCCTGGTCTCCTCATCTAAGCATTACTTTGTCACAATGCATGTAAGGCTGTGTTGGGATGTTGCTCATCTGATTATTTCCTTGGTTTTCTTGGTACTTTGGGATCATCTTTTGTGTTGGGTTGGAAGGCCATGATCTAGGTCAGCCACCAGACTGACCCCTTTTCTGACTACAGTAGGGGATCAGAAAGGACGGGTCATGCCTTAAGCCTTTGCCCACTCCCACGAATTGTTTGACTTGAGCAGGAAATTTGCACTGTCTGGGATCTGACGAGCTCTGGAAGGAGTGACCAGGCCCTGGACTGGGGTGTCAGGAAGGCTGTTCTGGAAGAAGGCCAGACACAGGCCACAGAGAGCTGGTGCCAGCTCGGATGTCAGGCCTAAGACTTTGCTTCTTTGTTGAAAGGTTTGTCCGATATGTGCCTCGATGCCCTGGGGAGACCCCAACTACCGCAGCGCCAACTTCATAGAGCATATCCAGCGCCGGCACCAGTTCTCTTACGACACTTTCGTGGTGAGTCTGGAGCTCAGGCTCTGACCCCTCCCCTGGGGAGCAGCCCAACAACTTCACTTTTCTAAAGGGGAAGCTTGGGGCCCTGCCGTTGATCTCTGTCACTGGCAGGATGTTGGGGCTCCAGGCGCTGGGACGGCAGCCACACAGTTTGTGTTCATGGGCCAGTGGGTGGTCAGGGTGGCCCTTAAGAGGATGAGCTGGGCCATCTCATCTTCCCCTGCCCTGCGCCCACAGCTTTGCCCCCTTTCTTGTGGTCTGTATCATCTCTACCTGTTAGGGAACCTAGCATGGGAGCCTCAAGCTCAGATGCCCCGGGGACCCAGCAAGTCATGCACAGGGCCTCCTGAGGCTTTCCAAGCTGGATGGTGCCTGACCTGTGCTGTTGCCATCACCTCCACTGATGTTGTCCCATGGACACACAAGTGCAGTGGTGCCTGCCTTCTCCACCCCCACCCCTGAAGCAGGAGTGCAGAGTTTCACGTGAACTATCACAGCTTTCAATTATTTTTAAAATACTTTGGGTGAAATAGAGCACATCCACTAGTCAGATCTGGCCATCAGGGTTGTATTCTTCCACGAAGCTGGATGGTTTTAAGGGACACACCACTGCCTTGGCTTCATAGTGGCCAACTGTTTGGAGTAAGTTTTATTTACATATATAGGTGTCCTGGTAGGATTTTAGAGTACTCTTCAGTCTTAATGGTGGCATATCAGAATCTAAGAAGGAAAGCTCTCTCCTAAGGTATCATAAGGAATATTCTTAGTCTGACTGAGTATCTGTCTGAAACTCAGACTTCAAAAAATAGCTATCCTTTAGTTAATGTCACAAAGAGGAATGAAATTCCTTTTTTTTTTTTTCCTTGGAGCTGGAGTCTCACTCTGTCACCCAGGCTGGAGTGTGTGGCACACTCAAGGCCACCGCAGCTTCAACCTACTGGGTTCAGGTGATCCTTCCACTTTAGCCTTCCAAGTAGTCAGAGCTACAGGCAAGAGCCATCATGCCCAGCTAATTTTTTGATTCATTGTAGAGATGAGATCTCGCCAAGTTGCCCAGGCTGGTCTTGAACCCACGGGCTCAGGCAATTCTCTCACTTCAGCGCCCCCAGTGTGCTGGGATTATAGGCGTGAGCCACCGTGCCAGGCCTAGGAATGTAATTCTTAGTGCCTAAGTACACGATTTTGCTTCAATAAAGAAGGCCAGCTTCACTGCAGTTCCTGCTGTACCTACTGTCCCTAGAACCCTGTTCTGTCCTGGGCGCCGAATCCCCCTCTTAGGATGGCCCTTCAGCTATGTGCATGTGCGTACGCGTTCACCTTCTCTGAGGAACGAGGTTAAAAGTGCTGAGCACTAGACCTGTGTCAGCCTCCGTCATGGACTGCCTGGGCCTTGCAGCCCCGTTGAGGGAGGCATCGTTATTTCACGTGAGGTTGAGGAGCAGAGCAGAGAGGTTGAGTGACTGGCACTGGCCTAGCCCTGGCAGCGCACCACAGGCCAGGGTGGGCCGTCCCGCCACTCCCGCTGCACCGTGAACAGCCGCTCAGGCCGCAGGTCTCGTGTCGCCCTTAGGATTACGACGTCGATGAGGAGGACGTGATGAACCAGGTGCTGCAGCGCTCCATCATCGACCAGTGAGCATCCATGCTGTCCATCGTGTTCCAGAGCTCCTATGACCCATTCGACCTGAAACCTTTGACTCCTACACCGTCACTGTATGACAGACCTGAAATGAGCCATGGCACTGGGACAGGGGTAGCGGGTCCCCTACCAGAGCTCCCCTACTGTTAGCCTTGTTTGTCACGTGGTCTGGTCCTTCTTGGTTCTTATTACTTCCGGGAGTTTCTGCCGCCTCTTGGGGAAGACACCAGCCTCTCCCCTGTTCTGTTTCATGCTTGCTCCTCCTTCTAGTTCATCTCTCAGGTCCTCCAAGCCACCCAGGACCTTTTCTGGGTCATGAATAGCACAACGAAGCAGCCATCTCTTTTCCTTGTCCCCAAGGCGTGTGGACCCTGGCAGCAGTGCCCCTGACCAGAGCTATGGCCCCTGATGGGTTGCGGGGTGGCCAGAAGCTGGGGGCACCACCCCAGGGTGCATTTCACCAGGCCTTGGGGTAAATGTCTGGGCTTAGCAGGGTCTGATGCCGGAAGTGTTGATAAGTGACATTTTCCTGCTGCTCTTACACAACCTTAGAGTTAAGTGGTTCAGTCTTAAATGCCTGCATGGTGCCTTTTTAGGATAAGGTGTAACCGTATATTTCTAGTGGAAGTCTTTGTAGGTTAGGAAAGTTCAATCTGTTTTATCCTTCGGTGGGGAGAGGGTGGCTGACATGCGGGAGGGCTCTAGCCTTTTTTTGGTTTTGATTTTCAAACTGATGAGTATTTTCAGAAGGCAGCATCGGGGCCTGCCTGTATTCTTATCCTTGAAGCACGAAAAGGAGTCCTCAGATGAAAAAGAGGAGGCTTGGAGGCTCCAGTGGATACGTGTTCGTTTATCTTCTACTTGGTAACTTAGATTAAACTGACCATTGCTTTTCTGTCACAAATGGTTTCCTGTGACATGACATTGTGTTCGGCATGTAAATCCTTGAAAGCCTGCTTTCTGAATGCAGAGAAGCGCAGGAGACCCAGCATGCCCCATCTGTCTGAGGACACTCCTGTTCGTGAGGCATGGCACCTGTCGGAACGGTGGTGATGAGGGCCATCTCTGGACACTTGCCCTGGCAATGCTCAGAATCCTGCCACTTGGCATGTCCCGTGAACAGTAGTCACAGAAGGCCGAGGGCTGGTTGCCCGGCCTGAGGAAGCAGAGCCTCTGACTGATCAGAAGGCAAATGGACTTAGGCAGATTCTTTGTGTCATGCATCTCGAGTCTGGGCGTGGATTCTTTTTTGGCCTGTGGCTGGCGTTGCGAGTGACCACAGGTGCGGGACTGTCACTGCTGCTGTGGGCCTCTCCTGCCTGCCCATGCAGAGCTGCCGGTGCCTGGTGACCGGCGAAGATGAGGCTGCTGAGAAAATAGTTCTTTCATTGCTGTTACTGGAGAGGACCCAGGGGTTAAAGTCAGCCTCTTCACTGTCATTTTTGGAAGAAGTTCACTCAGACCTCCCTGAATTGAGATCATCTCAGCAGTTTGAAGGGAAATTGACAAAATTCACACTTGAGGGGACTGATGTGCGCGTGTGTCCATCTCACAGTGGGACAAGAAACTTCTTATCTCTTAAGTGCACTTCATGTATTTCTAATAAGATGACTTTCCAGAAAGTGAGATTTGTTATGTTCTGGCTTTTAAAAGATGAAATATAAATAAATTTCATAACTTATCCAATTGGGAAGCCATGCCATCTGTTTTCACGAAACTCCATTTGTGGATTCCTGGGCTTGGGGAACTCCAGGAGACTGTTACTCTAAGAGGGAAGCTCCTGTCTGCCATTGAATCTGTCTGGCTTCTGAGCACAGCTGACACTTTACCTCCTGGGGCCTGTCCAGACCCAATCTCTGCAAACAGTGAAAAGGTTAGCCAGGCATGGTGGCATGCACCTGTAGTTCCAGCTACTTGCGAGTCTGAGTTGGGAGAATCGCTTGAGCCTAGGAGTTCAAGGCTGCAGTGAGCTGTGATCATGTCGCTGCCCTGCAGCCTGGGTGAGGGAGTAAAACCCTCTCTCAAAAAAGGGGGTGGGGACATTAGACTCCAGGCTTGAACGAAACAAGGGAACGAGCCCAGTGATTATTTAGGGGAAGAGCTTGGCCCGCAGTGGGAACCAAGTTGAAAGGCCCCGAGGGGAGCACACGTTATGCTTGAGGCCCTGGTGGAGCGGAGGAAGGAGAGCGAGTCAGCAAGGGAGGTGTGGAAGCAGATCGGAGAGCCAGGCAGGACATGTTCAGGCCCTCGCTTTTCTCTGGGTGAGATGGGCGCATGGGTGGCTCCCAAGGGACATGATCCAGCGCAGGTTTCCGCAGGACCTTCTGGTGCTTTTGGAGAGGGGATGAGGGAGGCAGCGGCGGGAGCCAGGCCGCAGATGGGGGACTCGCACGGGGACTCGCAGCCATGCGGTGGGAGGTGAGGAGGTGGGCTCTGAAGGTGAAGGCTGGTGAAGTCTAGAAAGGGTCGAGGTGGCTCCAGGGCTTGGAGAAGCGGCGGTGTCTCTGGGTCGTGAGGGAATTGGTGGTTTTGGATGGGCACTTTGGACTTGGGAAACTTCAGGCTCCAGCGCCAAGCACCAGCTGCAGGAGGGGCCAGCACTCCAGCAGGTCACGGAATGAGCCAGGATGTGCCCGGGACACCACTACACAACTCTGAAAGTAACTGATGGCATCAGTGGCTCTCAGCACAACGATGAATGGGGATAGACTCAAAATGCAAGAGTCAACTAAAACAATCTGTCTACATTTATTTAAAATATCTTAAAACATTTTTAGGCCAGGCGTGGTGGCTCAAGCCTGTAATCCCAGGACTTTGGGAGGCCGAGGCAAGAGAATTGCCTGAGCACACGGGTTTGAGAACAGCCTGGACAACTTGGTGAGACCGCAGCTCTACAATAAGTAAAAAAAAATTAGGTGTGGTAATGCCTGCCTGTAGTTCCAACTGCTTGGAAGGCTGAGGCGGAAGGATCACCTGAGCCCAGCAGGTCGAGGCTGAGGTGGCTGTGATTGTGCTACTGCTCTCCAGCCTGGACGACAGTGAGACTCCGACTCAAAAAAAAAAAAAAAAGGTAGTGTTTGTTATGTACAGTGTGTGATCTTTGTGGAATGGTTAGGTCTAGCTAATTAACAAATGCATTACCTTACATAGCCGTCATTTTGTGGTGAGAACCTACCATTCTCTCTCTGCTTTTTCAAGTAAACAGTCGTCATGTTGTAGAGTAGATCTCTCTCTGATTATAGATCCTGTGACCAACATCTCCCTGCCACCTCCTCCCCAATCTCCCCGGGCTCTGGTCAGCACCATTCTACTCTCTCCTGTGAAATCAACATAGATTCCATGCATAAATGAAATCACACGGCTAATGCCTCCAGGCTCATCTGTGGTTCTTTTTTTTTTGTATGTGTATGTGTGTGTTGTGTGTGTCAGAGTCTCACTCTGTTGCTCAGACTGGAGTGCAGTGGCATGCTCATGGCCACCGTAGCCTCAACCTGCTGGGCTCAGGCAATCATTCCGCTTCAGCCTTCTGAGTAGCTGGAACCACAGGCACGTACCACCACGCCTGGCTAATTTTTGGATTTATTGTAAAGATGAGGTGTTGCCCAGGCTGGTCTCAAACTCATGGGCTCAGGCTGTCCTCTCTCACCTTCCAAAGTGCTGGGATTACAGGCATAAGCCACCATCCCCAGCCCAGCTAATTTTTAAATTTTTTGTAAAGGTGGGGTCTTGCTATATTGATCAGAGTGGTCTCAAACTCCTGGCCTCAAGCAGTCCTCCTAACTCAGCCCCCTAAAACACTGGGGTTACAGGCATGAGTGATAGTGCCCAGCCAAAACTAAGTATATATTTGAGTATTTGCAGTTATAAAGATGTTTACATTCAATTTGGCCAAAAAACATATTTTTTAAATTGTCTTATATTCAGGCATATCTGGTATTGACAGAGCACGTATGATGCACTAGCACTGGGCTAGATGCTAAGAGTCACACGTTAATCAACAACATGGCTACAAACTGGTGAGTACTTGTGGTAAGGAATGAATAAATGTAGCTGTTTAATAATTAGCAAGTGGCCTGGTGTGGTGGCTCACACCTGTTATCCCAGCACTTTGGGAGGCCAAGGCGAGAGGATTGCCTGAGCCCAGAGGTTTGAGACCCGCCTGGGCAACATGGCAAGACCTCATCTCTACAATAAATCAAAAATTAGCCAGGCGTGGTGGCACACGCCTGTGGTTCCAGTTACTTGGAAGGCTGAGGCGGACGAATCGCCTGAGCTCAGGAGGTCAAGGCTATGGTGGCTGTGAGCATGCCACTACGTCCAACCGGGGCGACAGAGGGAGACTCCGACTCAAACAGCAAGTGACCTCCTGCTTCAGGAGGCAGCTGGGATGCAGAGTCCACAGGCTCATGGCAGCCCCAGCCCTCCTCTGCGGGCCTCTTCCTCCCCAGGCGTCAGTTTCTCCTGCTCTTTCCAAGCAGCCTCTGAGCGTGATGAGTGCCTGCTGACCCAAGTCACCTCGTTCACAGCCAGTCACCTCGCTCACTGCCTCAGTCTCTCTCATCTCCCAGTTTTACTCCTCACGCTGCTCCATCCTGCCCTTTACCCCACCCCAAAACTGAGCTCGTCGCCAAAGCCAAGACTTGTCCTGAGGCCAGCAGCTGCCTCCGCTGTACAGCTCCACCTCAGGGGCCTCGGTGCCCTTCCATCCCCCCATCCTACACGGCTACTGTCGTCAGCTTTCCTGTCATGATGCCGCCCTGGTCTCCCTACTTCTCCGCCGCATGCCTTTCCCGTAGCCTGGCAGCCTGCTCCTACTGGTGGCCTCCTCTTGGCTGCTGGGGTTCCTCGGGGCTCGCTCCCTCCTCACCCACGACCTCTCCCTGGGCAGACTCCCCCACTCACCACGGTGCCTGGTCTCTGTTACCGTCCACAGTCCTAGGCCAGACAGCTCTGGAGCTCAGGCCAGGGCCAGCTCCCCGGAGACCCGTCCCGCTGCAGCCTAAGCTCCACATGGCCCTCTTACCACCCCACCCTGTGTGCCAGCGCTCCCTCCCCTAGACGGGCACCATCATCCTTCCAGTTGCTTGAGAATTGACCCAAACCCTGTCTCCAAATCCTCCGTCCACCGCAACACTCCACATTGCCAAGTCAAGTTGATTTTAGCTCCTGAATGACACATTTGTCATTCCATTCCACTGCCACCAGCATCTTATTTTCTGTAGAGATGGGGTCTTTCTATATTTCCCAGGCTGGTGTTGAACTCCTGGCCTCAAGTGAGCCTCCCACCTTGGCCCCCCAAGGTGCTGGGGCTACAGGCGTGTGCCTGTGCACCAGGCTACCACCTGCATCATAAAGGCCACCGCAATCTCATCTGAATGATTGCTACAACTTTCCATTTCGCCTCTCTCTATTGCTGTCCGCTGACAGCCAATCTATCCTCCATCAGCCAGAAGTCTTCCAAAAATCCAAATGTGAGCACACCCCTTAAACCCCTCCAATGGCTTCAGTGACCCTCAAAGTCCCCGCATTTTGTGTGACCCTCCAAGCCCCGTGTGCTCAGCCCACCACCCGTCCCTCCAACCTCAGCTTCTTATGGAAGTTGTCAAAATCAAAATGGAGTCACCAGTGTTTAAATAAACCCTAACAAGTAGAGTCAGGGAAGGCCATGAAGGGAGGGTTCTCATGCTTATACGCTTGATAACAAAATCTCACAAAAGACACTGCAAAATCTACAGCCAGTGTAAATCTACAGCCAAAAAACATTCAGCCAGGTGCAGTGGCTCACACCTATAATCCCAGCACTTTGGGAGGCCCAGGCAAGAAGACTGCCTGAGACCATGGGTTCAAGACCAGGCCGGGCAACTTGGTGAGACCTCATCTCTACAATAAATAAAAAATTAGCCGGGTTTGGTAGCGCATGCTTGTAGTTCCAGCTACTTGGAAGGCTGAGGTGGAAAGATCGCCTGAGCCCAGCAGGTCAAGGCTGTGGTGGCCGTCAGTGTGCCACTGCACTCCAACCTGGACGACAGAGTGGGACTCCTACTAAGAAAAAAACAAACACTTTCACAAGCACGTCCACCTGCAACTGCCTGACCAGCTGTGGACTGGTGTTGTTATTTGTAGCCAAGGATAATTATTTCAAAACCATCATGTAATTGCTTTCCTTTAGAAACCTTAGTCTTCCTTTACCTCCCTGAATATGCACATCGTTAATGATGACACCTGTATTCCCATTGCAGTGTCCTATTCCCAAATAAATATTTCTTTTAGAAAGCCTCTCTCTACTTTTTCTTTTTTTGAGTCAGGATCTCACTCTGTTGCCCAGGATGGAATACAGTGGCACAATCATTGGCTCACCACATCCTTAAACTAGGCTCGGGTGACCCTTCGGCCTTGGCCTCCTAAAGTGCTGGGATTACAGGTATAAGCCACCATACCCCGCCCTTATTTAGATTGATATCCTCACACCCGCTTCTGCACTCTCTTTTGGTTTTTTTTTTTTGAGTCAGAGTCTCACTCTGCCCCCCAGACTGGAGTGCAGTGGCCGCTCCCGGCCACCGCAGCCTCAACCTGCTGGGCTCCGGCGATCCTTCCGCCTCAGCCTTCCAAGTAGCCGGAATTATAGGAATGTGCTACCATGCCCGGCTGATTTTTTGATTTATTGTAGAGATGAGGTCTTGCTGCCCAGGCGGGTCTCGAACCCGCAGGCTCAGGCAATCCACTCACCTCAGCCTCCCAAAGGCACGGGATTACAGGCTGAGCCACCGAGCCCAGCTATGCACTCTCTTTTGTAAAATTTTTGTTGTTGAGACAGGATCTTGCTCTGTTGCCCAGGCTGGAGTACAGTGGTATCAAAGCTCACTGCTGTCTCCAACTACTGAGCTCAAACAATCCTCCACCTGCACCTCGACCCACCTCAACCTCCTGAGTAGCTAGTCCTACAGGTGCATACCCCCATGCCTGACTAATTTTTTTTTTGGGGGGGGTGGTTGGTTGTTTTTGTGGAGATAGAGTCTTGCTAGGTTGCCCAGGCTTGCCTCAAACTCCTGGCTTCAAGGGATCCTCTCGTCTGGGCCTCCCAAAGTGCTGGGATTACGGGTGTGAGCCACTGTGCCAGGCTCACTTCTTTTTACTCCTCAAGCAGTCATGTTCCCCGCCTCAAAGACTACACACATGCCTTTCCCTTGAATGCTTGGTGCCTTGTCCCGTCTCTGCCTCCTAGTTGCAGTTTGGATGGCTAGAGAATTTCATGTATGATGTTTCTGTAGAAACTTCTAGGAATAATCAGGGTGTTTGTGAAGCTCCTGGATAAATACCCCTACTAGACTACAAGCTCCCTGAGGTCAGAGGTCTCTTGTCTTGTTTACCCCTGGGAACCCCATTGTTCTACATCCTAGTTATCAAATAAAACAACAGGACTCCCAGTGGAATGTGAATTTCAAACGAACAGAGAGTTATTTTTTACTATCAATTTGTCCCAAACATTGCATAGGAGTGTGAGTGATCTGCACAAGCCAGGAGGTGAATGCAGGAATGTTCATACTAAAAAATCATTTGTTTTTTATCTGAAATTCACAGATAACTGAGTTTCCTGGGTTTTTTGTTGTTGTTGTTTTCTTGTTTCTGTTTAGTCTAGAGTGTCCTGCATTTTTATTGGTTAAATCTGGTGACCCTGCTTATCTGGCAGTCCTGCTCAGTGAATGTCAGCAGAAGAAACGTCCTGAACATCTGCCCTGTGCCAGGCGACTCACATGTTCTCAGTAAATTATTGGTGCAATTACTAGCTTTAATGGCCGTTTCCCACACCAAAAGTCAGGCCCTTGAGGGCCGTGATTGTGTCTGACTTGTGCACAACTGGCCTCCATTCTTGGCCCCAAGTAGAGTCAGTAAATATTCCTAGCATTGAAGCAGAACTGGCCAGCGCAGCGGCACACGCCTGTAATCACAGCACTTTGAGAGGCTGAGGTGGAAGGATTGCTTGACCCAAGAGCTCAAGACCAGCCTAGGCAACATAGTGAAGACCTCGACCCAATTTTACAAAAAGGTTAAAAGTACTTTTTTTTTTTTTGAGTCGGAGTCTCACTCTGTCGCCCAGACTGGAGTGCAGCGGCCGCTCCCGGCCACCGCAGCTCGACCTGCCGGGCTCCGGCGATCCTTCCGCCTCAGCCTTCCACGTAGCTGGAACTACAGGCGCGCGCTACCACGCCCGGCTGATTTTTTATTTTACTGTAGAGATGAGGTCTCGCTGCCCAGGCGGGTCTCGAACCCGCGGGCTCAGGCAATCCACTCACCTCAGCCTCCCAAAGGCGCGGGATGACAGGCTGAGCCACCGAGCCCGGCTAAAAGGACATTTTTTAAAAATTTATTTTTATTTATTTTTTTTGAGTTGGAGTCTCACTCTGCCCCCCAGACTGGAGTGCAGTGGCCGCTCCCGGCCACCGCAGCTCGACCTGCTGGACTCCACGATCCTTCCGCCTCAGCCTTTCAAGAAGCTGGAACTACAGGCGCGCGCTTCCACACCGGGCTGATTTTTTTGATTTATTGTAGAGATGAGGGCTCACCAAGTTGCCCAGGCGGGTCTTGAACCCGCGGGCTCAGGCAATCCACTCACCTCAGCCTCCCAGGCGCAGGATTACAGGCTGAGCCACGGAGCCCGGCTACATTTATTTTTATTTAAAGAAATAGAACGAATAGAACGTCTTCCCACGGTCAGTTACCATCCGCCGTGGAGCGAGAGTCCGGTTCAGGGTCCGACAGCCTGAAGAGGGCAGTGTCTCCCCGAGGCTCTGGTCTCCCGCTGTCCATCACCGTGCGGAGGCGGGTCCTCAGACCGGAAGCCGGAACTTGGAAGGCGTAGGGGCAAGATTCATGTGGGCAGGCCAAGATGGCCGCTGCCAGTTGGGGGCCTGACCTGCCCCGGGCCTCGGTGCGGCCCCTGGAAACCATGTCGCTTTTATTCCTCCCTTGCTGTTTCCTGGCTTTCTGCGGTATCTGCTGAATATTTCATGCGGGACTTGGGAGCCATGAATGGCGACAGTGATGATAATCGTTTTCTTTTTTTTTTGAGTTGGGGTCTCACTCTGTCACCCAGACTGGAGTGCAGCGGCCGCTCCCGGCCACCGCAGCCTCGACCTGCTGGGCTCCGGCGATCCTTCCGCCTCAGCCTCCCGAGTAGCTGGAACTACAGGCGTATGCTACCACGCCCGGCTAATTTTTGATTTATTGTAGAGATGAGATCTTGCCAAGTTGCCCAGGCGGGTCTTGAACCCGGGGGCTCAGGCCATCCACTCACCTCGGCCTCCCAGAGCACTGGGATTACAGACTGAGCCACCGAGCCCGCCCGATAATCGTTTTCATCCCTGGCCCTTGACAGTCATTTTGATGTAACCCTCCCTGCTTCGGCCCCTGAAAGGTAATCAAAACCAGGCACTCAGGTTTCTCCAAGAAAATCAATCTCACCGAATTCTCTTAGCCTGCCTGGCAGGAGTACTGACAGCATTTCCCTTACACAGAGGCCAGAGAAGCTGGGGGATTGCCCACTCGATATCGGTGCAGAGGTATGATTAGATGTGTAGCCCTTGGCACTCACACTCACTAGTTGAGCTAGTGATCCACTGGTCACTCCCGACTTGACCTTGGACGAGGTACTCTAATCTGTTTGTGCCTCGGTTTCCTTATCTGTAAAATGGGCTAAGAAGTGTCTTCCTTATAGAGTTGTGGGAATCTGGTGAAATAATTCACATAAAGCACCAGAACAGCCCAGCGCAGTGGTTCACGCCTATAATCCCAGCACTTTGGGAGGTCACAGCGAGAGGATTGCCTGGGCCCACAGGTTTGAGACCAGCCTGGGTAACTTGGCGAGACCTCATCTCTACGATAAATCAAAAAAATTAGCTGGGCGTGGTGGCGTGTACCTGCAGTTCCAGCTACTTGGAAGGCCGAGTCAGAAGGATTACCTGAGCTCAGCAGATCGAGGCTGCAGTGGCCATCAGCGTGCTACTGTACTCCAACCTGGGCAAACAGGGCGAGACTCCAAGTAAAAAGCGAAACAAAAAAGCACCAGAACAGGACCTGACACCATGCACGTGTTTTAACAGATTCGAGCTACTGGTGTCACTGTTTGTCTCACCCATTCCTGTGATCTCCCAGTGCCTGGCTCCACCCAAGCAGGCTAGCTGTTAATGTTTTATGATTATACACTGCTATTAAGTGAGGTGATTCCCAAACAGGCTCGAAGAGATGGATTACCTGGGAGGCACTTGCTACAAAATTGATGCCTAGGCCCCTCCCTTGGAGATTCTGACTGGTGGGGCCCAGGAATCTGTATCCTTTTTTTTTAATATCAATATTTTTTATTTTGATATTGTGGGGTACAGTTAAGGGTTAGGTATACAAATATGCTTCATTCAGGCACCCTTGTTGATAAGGGGTGTCTCCCCGTGAATCTGTATCCTTTAAAAAGCCTCAGGTGAAATGCATCCTTAGGCTAGTTTAGAAAGTCCTTATACAAAGTAGTAAGGGACAGTGTTACAGCAACCCTCATAGCTGGGTGGGGCAGACCTCTTGAGGGGGGAAATCTGGTCCACAAGCTCAGGCCCTACAGGTGGCAAGAATGCAAAGTCGTGATGGGCTTTTCTGATTCTAAAACTCCTCTAGACCAGTTGGGTGGCTCAGCCTGTAATCCCATGCTTTGGGAGGCTGAGGTGAGTGAATTGCCTGAGCCCGCAGGTTCGAGACCCGCCTGGCTGGGCAACCTGGGGAGACCTTATCTCTACAATAAATCAAAAAAAATTAGCGGGGCGTGGTAGTGTGCACCTGTAGTTCCGGCTACTCGGAAGGCTGAGGCGGAAGGATCGCCGGAGCCCAGCAGGTCGAGGCTGCGGTGGCCGGGAGCGGCCATGGCACTCCAGTCTGGGCGACGGAGTGAGACTCCAACTCAAAAAAACCAAAAACTCCTCTAGACTTTTTTACATGGTCTCAGAAGGTCTCCCCACACATTATTGACAAAGGGGAAATCAGTGACTTTGCAGAATCACAAGTGGAGAAAACCAGCAGACCTCATCTTCACTAAGGGATGAAAGTCAATGTCATATATTGGGACAAACCGTGGGTGACTTGATGGGATGCACTGAAGACGCAACACTGTTTGTGGTTCCTGCCGGAAAAACCAAGAACCTGAGCATAATCGTAAGGAAACGCCACACAATTCCAGACTGAGAGCAGCCTACAAACAGCCCAAACTCTTCCAAAATGCCACAATCGGATGAAAGAAAACTGGAGTCCTGGCCATTGTCCAGGCATTGCTGCCACTGCCTTGCTAAGTTACGGTGTGGCCGTGTGCTCTTTGAGCTATGGTCAGGCCGTGTTTCCTGGCTTTGGCCCCTCCCCTACCTTGGGGAGGTGAATCTCCTCTTTCTCTTTCTAATTTGCTTTCTAAATAAACTACATTTTTAGCCGGGCTCGGTGGCTCAGCCTGTAATCCCGCGCCTTTGGGAGGCTGAGGTGAGTGGATTGCCCGAGCCCGCGGGTTCGAGACCCGCCTGGGCAGCGAGACCTCATCTCTACAATAAATCAAAAAATCAGCCGGGCGTGGTAGCGCATGCCTGTAATTCCGGCTACTGGGAAGGCTGAGGCGGAAGGATCGACGGAGCCCAGCAGGTCGAGGCTGCGGTGGCCGGGAGCGGCCGTTGCACTCCGGTCTGGGCGACAGAGTGAGACTCCGACTCAAAAAAATAATAATAATAATAATAATAAACTACATTTTTAAATTAAAAAAAAAAAAAGAAAAGAAAACTGGAATCTTGCCAGCTGTGATGCTGTATGACCCTGGGCTGGATCTTCGATGGGCTGGGAGCTGCAAGGATGCCAGCTGGGCCGACTGAACATGGGCTATGGAGTAATAGTGTTTTGTCCGTGCTAGATTTCCTGATTTTGGTCATTATAGCACAGTCACACCACAGAATGTCCTTGCTCTTTTTTTTTAGTTGGAGTCTCACTGTGTCGCACAGGCTGGAGGGCAGGGCACGCTCATGGCTGTCGTAGCCTCAACCTGCTGGGCTCAGGTGATCCTTCCGCCTTAACCTTCCAAGTAGCTGGGACCACAGGCATGTGCCACCACGCCCAGCTAATTTTTTGATTTATTGTAGAGCTGAGGTCTCGCCCAGTTGCCCAGGCTGGTCTTCAACCCCTGGGCTCAGGCAATCCCAAAGTGCTGGGATTATAGGTGTGAGCCACTATGCCAAGCCCATACACAACTCTTTTCTGAGCCACTTGAGAGTAGATTGAAGCCATTGGCCTCATTACCCCATACTCTCCTTGTATATCTGTTAAAAACAAGGACAGTCAAGCACCGTGGCTCATGCCTGTAATCCCAGCAATTTGGGAAGCTGAGGTGAGAGGAATGCCTGAGCCCAGGGTTTGAGACCAGCCTGGGGAACTTGGTGAGACCTCGTCTCTACAATAAATAAAAAAATGAGCCAGGCATGATGGCGTGGGCCTGTGGTTCCAGTTACTTGGAAGGCTGAGGCAGAAGGATCACCTGAGTCCAGCAGGTCGAGGCTGCAGTAGTTATGTGTGTGCCACTGCACTTCAGCCTGGGCGACAGAGTGCGAGACTCCAACTCAAAAAAAAGTAGTGTATGTGCATGTAATAATACATACAGAAAGAGTGACGGTATGATAAGGCAAACATGCCCAATGTCAAAATTATAATTATCCTTGTTTTCTAAAAAATAACAGGTAGGGAAGAAAAATATAAAAAAGAAAGTGGCCCAGGTGTGGTGGCTCCCACATGTAATCCCAGCACTTTGGGAGGCCAAGGCAAGAGGATTGCCTGAGCCCAGGTGTTCGAGACCAGCCTGGGCAACTTTACAAGACCTTGTCTCTACAATAAATTTAAAGATTAGCCAGGCGTGGTGACGTGCGCCTGCAGTTCCAGCAACTTGGAAGGCTGAGGTGGAAGGATCACCTGAGCCCAGCAGGTCATGAGCAGTGGCCGTGAGCGTGCCACTGCACTCCAGCCTGGGCGAGAGTGAGACTCCAACTCAAAAAAAAAAAAAAGACAGTGGAAACCACTCTTCCTCCCATCCCCCACAGACAACCAAGACAAACTGTGAACTATGTCAGACAGTAGTGAAATTCTTACATGTCCTTGGGTCACCATCTTTTTGGGTGAAACAGAAAATGGGCAGATGCTTTGCTTTCTGTCTCTAACCTGAGTTTTCAAACACATCTTCACCAACTTGCTGGATTATTTTGTGTATAGAGCTGCTGGACCAAAAGGAGAGAGGCCGGCAGAGCCTGGGGAGACAGAGAGACACACCCAAAGGGAGACTGAGAGTCAGAGACGCACGGAGAGACACAGAGAGGGAAAGAGAGACGAAGAGAGACAAGGAAAAAGAGCAAGGTGGAGCGAGAGTGAGACGGAGAGTGAGCAGGATGTTGCCCTCCATGGACGCCTCCTCTGGGGTCCTCACAGCCTGGCCACAGGAATCCAGGCAGAAAGTGACTAAGCGGCTTTGAGGAACACACCCTAAAGATACAATTGCAGGTGAGGTCAGAGTCCTTTGCGCAAGGATCTTCACCAGGCCATTGTTCCTGGAAAGTAAAAGATGGGAAACGACCTGGTTGTCCATCCAGGTTCTAGATTGTGCTGGAAATGCTGATAGGAGCCAATCTCCGAGTGGGGCTGCTGGATTTAGCAAATACACCACAGGAGGCCCAGTTAAATCTGAATTTCAAATAAAGCCCAAGTGTGGCCCACACAGCCTTATACTAAAGACTTATGCATTGTTGCTCTGAAATTCACATTTAATTGGGCGTCTGTATTCTATCTGGCTACGCTACCTATCTCCAAGATAAGGGAGACAAGCCAGGAAGTCGGGACACAGGGGTGGCTCTCAGCGCGGGCGTGTGCACCTTCAGGACAGCTTCTGATGTGGCTGTCACAGTTCTCGCTCCTGTCCTGGGTGTGGCACCAGGGGCGGGGAAGGGCCTTACCCAGGGCCCCAGGACCAGGGTGGAACGAAGAGGCTTCTCCCTAGGCTTTGGATTCTTCAGGGATGTGTATGTGTTAAAAGTGTTAATGCAGTCAATGCAAATATGAACAACTAAACACATTTATTTTTTGAGTTGGAGTCTCACTCTGTTGCCCAGACTGGAGTGCAGTGGCTGCTCCCGGCCACTGCAGCCTCGACCTGCTGGGCTCTGGCGATCCTTCCGCCTCAGCCTTCCAAGTAGCTGGAACTACAGGCGTGCGCTACCACACCCAGCTAATTTTTTATTTATTGTAGAGATGAGGTCTCGACAAGTTGCCCGGGTAGGTCTGGAACCCGCAGGCTCAGGCAATCCACTTGCCTCGCCCTCCCAAAGTTCTGGGATTACAGGCTGAGCCACTGAGCCCGGCACTAAACACCGTTTTAAATCACATCAAACATTTATTTATTTATTTATTTTTTTAGTCTGAGTCTCACTCTGTCACCCAGGCTGGTGGCACAATCCTGGCTCAGCCTCCCAAGTAACTAGGATTACAGGCGCATGGTACCACACCTAGCTGATTTTTAAACTTTTTTGTAGAAGTGGGGTCTTGCTATGTTACCCAGGCTAATCATGAACTCCTAGGATCAGGTGATCCATCCGCCTTAACCTCCCAAAAGTTCTGGGATTACAGGGATTAGCTACCACACCCAACCCTCATGAAACATTTTTGACTTAAAAAAAATACTAGGCCCGGCATGGTGACTCACACCTATAATCCCAGCACTTTGGGAAGCTGAGGTGAGAGGATTGCCTGAGTCCACAGGTTCGAGACCAACCTAGGAAACTTGTTGAGACCTCATCTCTACAATAAATCAAAAAATTAGCTGGGCATGGTCATGCATGCCTGTAGTTTCAGCTACTTGGAAGACGGAGGCGGAAGGATCGCCTGAACCCAGGAGGTCGAGGCTTCGGTGATTGTGAGCCGTGTGCCACCGCCCTGCAGCCTGGGCAACAGAGTGAGACTCTGACTGAAAACAAATAAATAAATACTGGCAGCCTGGTGCCCTCTCCGTCTGGGAACTTCTGCCTCCTGAACCCTTTCACTTCTAAACTTCTATCTGCCCAGGCCTTCGAATCACTGCTGCCTTCACCCCCCTGCCACCTGTCCTTGCTGGCGACCCCGACCTGCAGTCGGCCTGGCTCTCACTCCTCCAGGTCACCTTAGGTCCCTCCGAGCTGCACGGACACCAAGTTACCTGTTACCTCTCTCCTCCCCCACCTGCGAACAACACGGGTGCAAGGTCCCCGTCTTTGCCCGGCCGCGTTATCACAAGACCCTGATCCATTCAGCCAGGGACAGGCCAAGGCTTGCTCACTGTGGCCTTGGGCATGTTAGTGAGTCGCCTCTCTGAGCCTCGGTTTCCTCATCTGTGACATGGGGCTGATGATCTGGCCTAACTCGGGGCCCACGTGACAGAGATGAGACAGGCAGGCGACATTAGCATCTCTGAGGTGATGTGTGAACCGAAGCCAGTTCTGGGAAGCTCTGGGGAAGGCTGTTCCAGGCAGAGGGAACAACCAAGGGCAAAGGCCCCGTGACAGGGAAGAACCTGTGCGAACCTGGGAGCACAGAGAGGGCAGAGGAGCAGCTGGGAGCGGAGGGTGAGCTCAGGTCACAGGGCGTCCTGTGGGTCACGAGCAAGGCTGGATTCGGAGTCTGAAGGAAGAGCTAGCTTTGCCCTGAGAAAGTGGTTTGTTCTCAGCTGGGCACAGCGGCTCACACTGTAATCGCAGCATTTCTGGGAGGCCCAGGCAGGAGGACTGCTTAAACCCAGGAGTTTGAGACCAGCCTGGGCATCATAGCGAGATCTTGTCTCTACAAACATTTTTAAATCAGCCCAAAAAAAGAGAAATAGAGAAAGAAAATAAAATAATTTGCTCTTACTTCTCCTTGCTAATGCTTCAGCTTCCAAGATTCAGAGCCTGGAAGATGTCGGCAGGTGTGCAGGGCAGGACAGGTGAGGGGGCGAGGGCATGTCCCCCAAGGGCTTTCTGGGAAGCAGGTTTGACCTTGGCCAGAGGTGGAGATTCAGGGCTCTGTTGATGCAGGCTGTGGGTGAGGCTGTCGGGTCCGAGAGGGTTCCAGGTAGTCCCAGAGACCATGTGCTCAGTGAGCCCTGAGCTACCTGCCCAGAGATGACCCCAGGAAGGTGCACTCACACCTTAGGGCGCTCCCAATGGCCATGGAGGCCTGGGCCTCCCAGTGTGACACAGCCGCAGGTACAGGGAGCCTGGCTTCAGGGCCGGCTCACCCCATCACCTCCAGGGCTAGGCGCCTTCCCTTCCTCCCAGGCGACTTAGGTCACCTTAGGTCCCTCCGAGTTGCACAGACACCAAGTTACCTCGGCCGGGTTGACCAGGACAGCCCAGAATCCCCTCGCCCTGGCATGCCGGGCCACTGTCATCCCGTTCATGCCTCTACTGGCCGAGGAGGCAGGCGCGTCTCAGAGGGGCCGATACCTGTCTCACTTTTGTATTTGGGTATTTTTCAAGAAAAGTATCTTATTGGAAATGGTGACACTTGCTTCTGAATTAAAACATTCATACCCTTCGAAAAAGGTTCGTGGCTAGTCACAGTGGCTCACCTATAATCCGAGCACTTTGGGAGGCCAAGGGGAGAGCCCATGGGTTCCAGACCAGCCAGGGCAATTTGACAAGACCCCCATCTCTACAATAAATTAAAAAACCGTTAGCCAGGCATGGTGGCTCATACCTGTAGTTCCAGCTACTTGGAAGGCTGAGGTGGAAGGATCACCTGAGTTCAGCAGGCTGAGGCTGCGGTAGCCATAAGCGTGCCACTGCATTCCAGCCTGGGTGACAGAGTGAGACTCCAACTCAAAAAAAAAAAGAAAAAGTTTTGTAGAAAAAGCAGCTGACATCCCGCCCATCCTCCTCCCTCCTCCTCCTCAGAGGCAGCCAGACGCTTGGTCTCTCAGAGACAGCCCTAGCCTACACGGGAGAGATTATCTTATTTACTTCTGCACAAAAGGCAGCCTATTACATAGGCTCTTCACTGCACCCAGGTTGAAGTGCAGTGGCATGATCACAGCTCGCTGAAGCCTCAGCCTCCTGGACTCAGACAATCCTCCTGGCTCAGCTTCCCAAGTAGCTGGGACTACAGACGTGTGCCAACACGCCCAGTTAATTTTTTATGTTTATTTTTTGTAGAGGTCTTGCTATGTTGCCCCCATGCTGGTCTTGAACTCCTGGGCTCAAGCAATCCTCTCGCCTCAGCCTCCCAAAGTGCTGGGATTGAGGTGTGAGTCAATGTGCTGGGCTTTGATTTCTTTCATTTAAAAATATATCAGTTCATTTCATTCAGTTGTTATTTCTTGGGCACCTACCAACCAGGCCCTGTTCATTCTGGGTGCTCAGGTCACAGCAGCAGACAAGACAGACATCGTCCCCGCCTATCTGGAACCGTCTAGAGCAGAGTGAATCTTTAGGCTTTGAGAGCCTAAGCAGCAAGGATGTGACGTGGATACTCACATAACAGGAGAAAACAAATTTCCACAAAATATACTAATATTTGAGTCCTGTTTTTTTTTTTTTTTTTTTTTTTGTAAGCCTGGAATTCTTTCTTGGAGGAGAACATTTCACCTTGACTGGGGTTTCAAGCAAGGGTGATCTTTCATGAAACCCACTGCAAATGCTCACCTGTAAAGGCACTCCTACCGACCCCAGGGCTGCAGTGTGGGGACTCCTGTCTAAAGGGCAGTTCACAGAGCAAGTAAAATGTACACAGCGTTAGAGTGGGAGCCTGTGGTGGGGAGGCAGCCAGAAGGGAGGGAAGGAGCGGGAGGGGAGCATGGAATACCACTCTGGGAGACTACAGGGACACCCTGAGGACCAGCCTCCTACAGGAGTCGGCAGGAAGCAAGTGCTCAGGAAATGGCAACAAAAGGCCTATGCACCTTACCTGGAGCCCGGCCCCCATCTTGCTCCCCGAAGAGCAACGTCCCCAGAGGTAACCTGAATCCTGGAATGGTGACTTCGGGCTGAGAGCAGATTGGATAAGGCCTGGGCTGGATCACTGTTTATTTTTACGCAAGTGTGAGAGGTTTTGTTTTTCAAATCAAGGATGGGGTGGAAATTGAGCTTTGACTCATTCATTCAACTTTCTGTAGATAATATCTTCCTTCAAATCAAGATCAAGGCTCCAACTCTTGAATGATTCATTCGCTGATTAATGATCTCAACAGGGGCCTGTAGCCTAATAAAGAGCTCTTAGATATTAAGAAGTTCGGCCCGGCCGGGGTGGGTTATGCCTGTAATCCCAGCACTTTGGGAGGCTGAGGTGGGAGGATTACCTGAGCCCAGGGGTTCAAGACTGGCTTGGAGCCAGGCTCGGTGGCTCAGCCTGTAATCCCGCGCATTTGGGAGGCTGAGGTGAGTGGATTGCCTGAGTCCATGGGTTCGAGAACCACCTGGGCAGCGAGACCTCATCTCTACAATAAATAAAAAAAAAAAAAAATCAGCCAGGCGTGGTAACGCATGCCTGTAATTCCGGCTACTTGGAAGGCTGAGGCGGAAGGATCGCCGGAGCCCAGCATGTCGAGGCTGCGGTGGCCGGGAGCCACCACTGCACTCCAGTCTGGGTGACAGAGTGAGACTCCAACTCAAAAAAACAAAAAAAAGATAAATAAATACCTGTAGACAGTACCCTGTGTTGGCCTTGTTTGGAAAAGGGGCCCTTGACTCCCTGCTAGCAGGAATATCCTTTAAACCTCTTTGGAGGACATTTGGACAAACATACCAACTTTCCTATAACATGCCATTTGGCCTGAAACGCAAAAATGTGTGTACAGGACATTCATTGAAATTGGCCAGCCAGGTGCGGCGGTGGCTCATGCCTGTAATTCCAGCACTTTGGGAGTTGGAGGGGAGAGGGTTGCCTAAGTGAGCCCAGGGACCAGCCTGAGACCACCCTGAGCAACGTGGTGAGACCTCGTCTCTACAGTAAATCAAAAAATGAGCTGGGCATGGTGGTGCGTGCCTGTAGATCCAGCTACCTGGAAGACTGAGGCCGAAGGATGCCCTGAGCCCAGCAGGTGGAGGCTGCGGTGGCCGTGAGCATGCCACTGTCCTCCAGCCTGATCGACAGACTGAGACCCCGACTCAAAAACAGAGCACCATGTACCTTCCCTCCAGAAGCCTTTCCCGGTCACAGTAAATACCCCCAAACCGTTCTCCCAGGCAGTCGTACCCGTTTTCCACACTCACCCTCTCCTGCCCAAGGCGCGTGTGCCCAGCACCCCGCGATGGTCTCAGGGAGGCGACTGGGCCAGCAGAGGGCGCCGGAGGACCGCGTCCCGGGCCTGGGGCGGGACCCCTGGGGGGGGAAGGGGGGAAAGCCGCGACGCGCCGAGGTCGCCAGTTTCCAAGAGGCCCTGACACCACAGTACCAAAAGTGTCACCTCGCCTAGCCCTGCGAGGTGGCCTGCACTCGCCCAGAGCCTCCTCCCGCCTCCTGGTCTCTCCTGCCTCCGGGAGGGAGGGAGGCTTGGGCGGGGCTCATTCAATCAGGTCCAAGACCGGATCTGAGACCCCCCCACCTTGGCATGGGCCCGGAGGAGCGGAGGAACATATGGAGCCTGGGGACCCAGGCAGTGGGTGCTTTGAGCCTCAGAGCCTCCCTGAGCCATCCCGTATCTTCAGGAGAGAGGACACCCACTCTGCAATTGGGGAAACTGAGGCCCAGAGAGGCTAGTAACTCCTTCAGGATCACCCAGCCAGGAAGAAGTGGAGAAGAGAACTAATCCAGCAAGCACCTGACTGAGCCCATGATGTGCTTTGAAGAAAACAGAACATGGGATAGAAAGGGGGTGCCTGGGGTGGGTGGGTCCTACTTTGGCTAAGGTGATAGGGGAAGGCTCCCTTGAGGAGGTGACTTAATGTTTTGTGTGTTAAATATATCTTTCAGACCCAGAAGTGTTTAAATGTCTTTGCACAGTTTAAAGACTCATAACAAACATCCCTCCTTGCTTAGGAAACGGATCATTACCGGATTTCCAGAACCTCCCTGGCAGCCATTCCTCACCCCAGCCCCCACCAACCACTCTCTAATTTTGTATTAAACATTTCCTGGCTTTTCTTTACTATTTCCACCTCCACAGACGTCCCTGAACAATATCGGATTTGCCTGCTTTGAAACCTTACATAAACCCCTAACACTGCAGACATCCACTTGTGTCTGCTTTTGTTCAATATTATGTGTTTGAGATTTATGCCTGACTGTTGCGTGGCGCTGTGGTTCGTTTTTGTTGCTGTATAGTATTCCATTATTATCACAGGATTGCACCACGGTTTATTTTATTTATTTATTTTTGACAGAGTCTCACTCTGTCACCCAGGCTGGAGTGCAGTGGCATGCTCACAGCCACCGCAGCCTCAACCTGCTGGGCTCCAGCGATTCTTCCGCCTCAGCCTTCCAAGTAGTTGGAACTACAGGCACAGGCCACTACACCCAGCTAATTTTTTGATTTATGGTAGAGATGAGGTCTCGTCAAGTTGCCCAGGCTGAGCTTGAACCCGTGGGCTCAGGCAATCCTCTCACCTTGGCCTCCCAAAGTGCTAGGATTATAGGCGTGAGCCACCGCACCTGGCCTGCACCATGGTTTATTAACCCATTCTAGGGTTGATAAACACTAGCATTGTATCCAGGCTTTTGTTTTTGTTTTTGTCCTGTTTTTTTTGTGTTAGAAACAAGGAAGCCATGAATATTACCTTGTTTCTTCTGGGTTTGGGGCTGGCAGCCAGTCTTCACCTTGGCTGTTCATTAGAATCACCAGGGAAGTTTTTAAAAATGCTGATGCCAGAGGCCCCACCCCGACTAATTAAATCAAGATGTGGGTGGGGGTGGGGCTGGGCTCAGGCATTTCAGCCATTCCCTATAGGGCTCTTCTGTGCAGCCCCAGCTGAGAACCCCTGGGGTGCAGTGGGCCTGGGGTCAGACCTGCTGGGAGAGGATATCACCTGTTACCAGCTGATGCCCAACTTCTCTTCTCTAAAGTGGCGGACGATTGACACGTCCCCTTAACACTGATATTGACCAACGTTTGGCTTTTGGTCCTTCTGGTGGGCGTGAAACGGTGGCTCACTGGGGTTGAATTTGCATTTCTCTCATCACTTATGAGGCTGAGAAGTTGGTGAAGTTGCTGCTGAAACAAGGATCGAAAAGCAGCCAGCCAGGTGAAGAGCCAGGGGGAGAGAGGCCTGGGGGAGGGAGGCTGGATGGCAGGTGCCAGGGCGCCAGGGCTATTGCAGAAACAGAAAGAAGAGCGGGTGGGCTCATCGTGTGTGGGGGAGGGAGGCTCAGGCCAAGGTCAGCAGGTGTCAGGGCAGCCGGTGTTGGCCGGTGAGGACTTTGGCTTTTACTTTGAGACAGGCGCCCGCCCGGGAGGTTTTGGGCAGAGGGGGAGGGAGAGTCCTGATAGGAATCCGACTGACATGGGGGGGAGGGTGTGCTCTGCGTAATGCTTGCCCAACCCCCCCCAGCTACAATGAGGGGGAGGGGCGGATGGTTTTGTCCACAGCTGTCCTCCATGGCACCTATGACCAGAACACAAGGAGTCCTGCTCTTCTAGCTGGTGAGCAGAGGGACTTGGCGGTTCTCACAGTCCTTCACGAGTGGAAACAAGTATGGGGGGGCCTGTGTGGGTCACTTATGTGTCCACCTGCCGGGCCTGACACGTCTCGCAGGGGGGCCCGGATGAGGGTGCAGCTGGCCCCCACATGCCTCAGTCAGGGTCCTGTATGCCGCCACGTTAGCACAGAGGACACACGAGAGGTGACCCTCAGGGAGGTGGGAGACAGCCTCAGCCCTCCCCCTCTCCACTTCTCTCTCGCACCTTCCCAGAGTGCTCCTTTTCAAGGAAACTCTAAACAGGTCCCCCCTCAGCTGAAAATCCTTCTGTAGCTCCCCAGTGCCCTTGAAGCAAAATCCAAACTCCTCGGAAGCTCGGAAGCCAGGGAAACCTGAGCCCTCTGGGCCTGCCCACCTCGACCCTACCCAGGGGTTCCCCTGAAGTAGCGACTGGTTCTTACCTGGGCCTTTCCCCTTGTTATGTCTCCATTTCCTCTGGAAGTCTCCACGACCCCTCGTCAGGTGACCCGCCTCTGGCCCGCGCAGCGGCCCGTCTGGCCCCCACTCCCTCATCAAAGCACGCCTCCCTTTGCATTGCAATGGTCTGTTTACTCCGTCTGTCCCCCCCACCGGCCGGGCGCTGCCTCCGGCGGACGCCCCGAGTGTGTTGTTCACGGCGGTGCCCGGCGCCAGGAGCAGCGTCTGGCACGTGGTGGGCGCTGGGCAAACACCTGCGAAGTGAGGGCACGTCTGCATTTGGCCAGGGGATGCCAGATCGCGCTGCAAAAGGCGGGGGCGTTTCACAGGCCAGCAGTCGCGGGAGGGTGCCCGTCTGCTC
>NW_007249738.1:1556346-1563770 GCF_000164805.1 Carlito syrichta
GAGTGCCCCGCGGCACGGCCTCGCGAGCGGAGCGTCCCGCGACCCCTGCGCGACTCGGCGACTCCGGCTGCCCCGGCCACCATGCCGCGCTCGTTCCTCGTCAGGAAGCCCTCCGACCCCCGCCGGAAACCCAACTATAGCGAGCTGCAGGACTCTAACCTAGGTGCGTGAGGGGGTCCCGGGCGCCGGGGAGGGGCTGAGGTGAGTCGGGCCGGGGCCGCGCGGGGGGCGCCCGAGGGAGGGGGCCGGGCCGGAACCCAGCCCAGGGCGACAGCTGGGGCGAGGGCCCGGGAGGCGGGGGCTCGGTGGGCCAGAGCCCCGACCGGGGCGGCGGTCTGGGCGGAGGGGGCCTCTGGCCGGCGAGAGGCGGAGGAGCCCCCGAGTGGGGAATGCGGGAGGCCGAGCCTGGAGAGCCTGCCGGCCCGGGCTGGGACGGGTCGGAGTCCAGAGGGCTGGGGGAGGGGTCGGGAGGGGAGATGTGTGAGGAGGGGGATCGGCGGCCTGGCGGCTCAGGAACCGGCCCTGGAGGCTGGAGGTGCCGGCGTCCTGGTTCGGGCTCAGGGACTCGGGGCTCCGGGAACGACCCCCTTGAGCTGGGACTGGGAAGCGAGGGTCCTTCCTGTAGAGACTCGGTGATCTGGTGAGAGGGCGGCGCGGAGCAGGAATCTGGTCTGCCCCATTCATATGTTATTCATCTACTAAGTACTGAGAACCAGCATGTTTGTTGACCGACTGAATGATCTAATTAGCGCCTGACCCTGCTCTTCCTCCCTCTCCCCGCAGAGTTTACCTTCCAGCAGCCCTATGACCAGGCCCACCTGCTGGCCGCCATCCCGCCTCCCGAGATCCTCAACCCCACAGCCTCGCTGCCCACCCTCATCTGGGACTCGCTCCTGGCGCCCCAAGCCCAGCCAATCGCCTGGGCCGCCCTTCGGCCCCAGGAGAGCACCAAGGTGGCAGAGCTGACCTCCCTGTCGGATGAGGACAGCGGGAAAGGCTCCCAGCCCCCCAGCCCGCCCTCTCCGGCACCCTCGTCCTTCTCCTCCACTTCAGCCTCTTCCCTGGAGGCTGAGGCCTACGCTGCCTTCCCGGGCCTGGGCCAGGTGCCCCCGCGGCTGGCCCGGCTCTCCGAGGCCAAGGACCCCCAGTCTCGAAAGGCCTTCAACTGCAAGTACTGCGACAAGGAGTACCTCAGTCTGGGCGCCCTCAAGATGCACATCAGGAGCCACACGCTGCCCTGCGTGTGTGCCACCTGTGGGAAGGCCTTCTCCCGGCCCTGGCTCCTGCAGGGCCATGTGCGGACCCACACCGGTGAGTCCTGGCCCGCGTTCCGGGCCTGCTGCTTGGGTCTGGCCCCGTGGACGCCAAGGCCCGAGTTCCGCTTCTAGCTCTCAGTTTCGGGGCCTGGCTCTCGCCGCCCGGTCCCTGGCCACCGAGCGGATGGGCGAGCTGGTGCCGCCTGGGTCCCTCGCAGGCCGCGTCTCAGCCAGATGGGTTGGAGCTGGGGTGGAAAGGGGTTCCTGACACCTTGCTGCGAGGGCCAGGTGTGAGCCTCCCCAGCCAGCAGGATGTTGTCAGGCCCCCCACCTGGCGCTGACGCCTGCTTGGAGAACTTCCTCAAGGTCTGGGCCGACGTGTTCACTCCCTGCCCTCAGTTCCTCCATCTTTAAGGTGGGCCTGAGGACACCGTGAGGGTTTCTGTACAGGCTGTGAAGGAATGCCATGGAAGGCACCTGGCGGAGGGTTGGTACTCGCTGAGCTCCCAAGAGTGGGAGTTGGTATTTGCTTCCATGCTGCGTGGCTCCGGGCAAGCAGTTTAACTCCTCGAAGCCCTGGGACGGCTGTGGTACCACATGTCCTAGAGGGAGGCTGTGAAGGGTGTTAATCACTTCCTTGTGGCTCTTGGATCCATCCTCCCCGCCCCGCTCAGCCCTATCATGCAGGTCGGGGAACAGCATCAAGTCCCTGTGCACCAAAAACAAATGCTCCACGTGTAGGAAGCATTCTGGAAAGGGAGGAGGTGGCCGGCCCGTCTTTTTAGAACTTGTGTGGTGGAGGCCGCCATGTTTGGGGCTGCTCTTTGGAGGGCGGAAGGTGACAGCTGAGGGAGAAGGTTGGAGGGGCCTGCCTGGTGGCCTTGGGCTCAAACCGGCCTCAGGCTGAGTCCTGCCAACTCCTGGCCTGGGACTGCCCTGAGACGAGGTCCCTGAGGTGGTGGGAGGCCTACAGGTCCTTGGGCTTAGCCTCCACGGAGCGTGCCCATTTCTTACCCGGCACAAGCAGCCCTGCTTTACCATGTGAAGCCCACTTGCTGGCAGGGCTCGGCCTGGGGAGAGTGGGAACCTCAGGGTGTCTCCTGGGCCCCAGCCTCGCCTGCGTCCGGACTTTCTTTGAATGTGAAGGCACAGAACCTTTGAAAGGTCCTCTCTGTCTCCCTTGGCTCCATTGTGCGCCTTCAGGTTGGGACCGCCGGGCGGGGGCCCGGCGGGAAGAGCAGGTGCCTGGGGCAGCGGTGCCCAGCACCTGTTTCAGCCGCAGCTGCCAGCCCGTGGTAATCCAGGGGTATCGCATGTACAGTGCGCCCCTCGCGGCCTTTGTCTCCCCCACCCACCCCGCCTGGTGCCGATTTCACACTTGCCAGGAGCACCATGAAGGCATCTGGGGGCGGGGGTCTGAGGAGCGAGTGCGTGTGACACAGCCCCCCTCACCTCCTGCGAGGTCTCCTTTGTTCAGGCCTGTGTCTAGTCACACTCTCGGGGAGGTGGTGCTCCAGGTGTCCCTGTGGCTCTTGGGGGCCGTCATACCCCGTCTCATGGATCTGTGGTCAGCCCTTCGCCCAAGGGAGGGTGCAAGGGAAGAGCCCAGCTTCCTCACTCGCGCGAGGAGGGCCTTGGGGGAGCGCAGTCACCAACCTTTCAGGCCTGGCATGCAGAGGGTGCTCAATAACGGCACCTCCTCGGTCTCCGCAGGCCCCTTCCCTGCCGCGTGGCCCGTCTCCTTGTGTGTCTGCCCACGAGACTGCACCCAGCTCTGGTGCTCCATGAATGCCTGTCAAGCCTCTAGCACCCCAGCGTCCCCGGCACCCAGTAGGTGACGGGACTAGTTCAGCCCCAGCTCTTGAATCCTAGCACTGGATTTGGCAGGTGGGCCAAGGACCTGGGGCATCACAGGCTGGGGCCGGAGGGGAGGGGAGCTGTATTTTTGAAAAAGGATATTCAGCCAGGCAGGATTATTCACGCCTGTAATTCCATTACTTTGGGAAGCTGAGGTGGGAGGATTACTTGAGGCCAGGAAGGCTGCAGTAAGTCCTAATTGTGACAGAGTGAGATCCTGACCCTCCCCACCAAAAGAAAAAAAAAAAAGGAGAATATTATAGACTTGTGTCTGGCACATCGTAGGAGCTCAGTGGATTTTTGTTTAATGAGTTACTATTATCATTTTTTATTTGGAAAATGGCTGTACCCCAAGAAAAGACAATCCATTATTGGTGTTTTTGGAGCTAGATCCTTTTGGTGGGAGCAGGGCTTGTTAAAGAGGTGTGAGTGAAGGGTCAGGCTCCTGAGACCTTTTTTATAAAGCAAAACTCTTCTACAAGCGTTTATTTGGAGCACTTGTGTACCCAGCCCCATGTGCAAGATACATCCTAACATAGCCATTGCCAGGCCAATGGTGTATCAGGGTCATGGATTTTGATTGCCTTTTGTGGGTGGGGTCCCAGGCCTCAGGCCAAGGCTTAGAATGGACTCTAGGGAGGCCCCTGCCTTTACGGGGCTGAATCTGGCTGGAGAACAGGCGAGGAGACTGGGGTTTCCATGGCAGGGAGAGGCTGCTGCTGCCTGAGCAGCCCACGGTGGGGGCTGGCGGGACAATCGGTTCTGCCGCCACAACCTCCCCTGGCTGAGAGGCAGAGTGGGTCCTGCCGGGCCGCCCCAATGCATGCTCTGATCCTCAGTCCCTGCGGCCCTAGGTGAGGTCCCCGGCGGGATGAGGCACGCGGATGCTCACCCACCTCTAGTGGCTCTGCCCATGTCCCTGCCCGACGTGCAGAAGGGCCCGTCCTGCCCTCTGTTTCCAAGCTCTGTGAGTGGGATTGAGCAGCCCCATTGTACAGGTGTGAAAACGGAGGCTCACAAAAGCCAGATACCTGGCCCAAGGTCACACTGCGGGAAGCCCACTGTGCACGAGGCCTGGCCAGGGGTCACTGTGTTCTTTCAGGGCTGAGTTGTGGGGAGGGGTTCCCATCCTGGTGGCTGGTCCCCAGCTCACTCGCCCCTTTGGCTTCCCCCCAGGTGAGAAGCCCTTCTCCTGCCCCCACTGCAGCCGCGCCTTCGCCGACCGCTCCAACCTGCGCGCCCACCTGCAGACCCACTCGGATGTCAAGAAGTACCAGTGCCCGGCCTGCTCGCGGACCTTCTCCCGCATGTCCCTGCTGCACAAGCACCAGGAGTCGGGCTGCTCTGGGGGCCCCCGCTGACCCGGAGGCGCCTCCCCTGCCCGTGCCTCCAGAGGCGGGGCAAACTCCAGCTTCACCAGCCCCACAGGACTGGGAAGGCTGTTTCCTGGCTCTGGCTCTGCCCTGCCCGGTGCCTCCATGGGTCCTGAGGGAGGCCGATAGGAGGGGGCAGTGTGTGACGGAGACCCCCGGCGGCCGCTGCAGGACCACCCCTGAGCCAGCCTCTGTGTGGCCTTGCGAGTCCAGGGCTGTCTGGAGACGGCTGCTTTGAGGACAGAAGCCACAGACTGACTGGGACACTCCCACCCTGCTCCTCCCCCCCACCCTCAGGCCACCCTCCACGAGCTGGGACTGACTATGCAGCCCCAGGTGTTTCTGTGGGACGTGCAGGCTGGTGGTGGACACAGGGCTGTGTGTGCAGCCTGGGCCTGGGCAGCCATTTCAGCCTCCTGTTTGGCGTGCTGGCACCTGTTTCCCAGGCAGTTTAGCTGCGTCTCAAAAAGGACTGTGAGTAATGGCCGTCACTTGTCAGGGGCCCGAATGGGCTGCTCTGGCCTGGCCCACATGTCTCCCAGAACTATTTCAGGGGCCCAACAGGTGGGCCCTGGAGGAAGATGTTTACATTTTTTAAGGTACACTGGTATTTATATTGCAAACAACATTTTGTATTAAGGAAACGTTTTGTATAGTTCTATGTACAGTTTATTGATATTCAATAAAGCGGTTAATTTATATATAAAAGGGTCTCTCTGGGGTTATAGGGGAGTGAGTATTTTGGTGTTTTGTTTTTTGAGTTGGAGTCTCACTCTTTCGCCCAGGCTGGAGTGCAGTGGCATGCTCACGGCCACCACAGCCTTGGCTTGCTGGGCTCAAGTGATCCTTCTACCTCAGCCTTCCAAGTAGATGGAACCACAGATGTGTATCACTACACCCAGCTAGTTTTTTTTTTTTCAATTATTGTAGAGAAGAGGTCTTGCCATGTTGCCCAGTCTGGTCTCAAGCCCCTGAGCTCAGGCAGTCTTTTCACCGCAGCCTCACAAAGTGCTGGGATTACAGGCTTGAGCCACGATGTGGGACAAGGAGTATTTTGTAAGAACTTTAGTGAGGGAGGCGGGGACAGAATTCCTGGAGCTTGGATGTTTCTGACACAGTCTTCAGTCTTGTCCTTGGAAACATGACGTGGCTTTGCAGTCCTGGGTTTCCCTGTCAGAGCCTTCGTGGGACTGGATTTCCCCTGGGCCTGGGCGTCCTGTCAGGTTGGCTTGGAGACCCCTCTGGCCAGGCGACCCGTGGGGGGTGTGCCAACCCCCTTCTCTCATTCTTGCATTTGGAAGCTGACCGGGCCCAAAAGGCGCAGGGCTGGCTTCCTGGGTCTTATCAAGCCAACAGGTCACCACCTCCCCAGCACTGCAAGTCTCAGGGCGGGTCGGCCACTCCTCCCAGATGCGCGTGGAATGCAGCGAAGGAGAGAGAGGATGTGCTTCCTGTTCCCAAGGGCTCTGGCCCCTCTTGGGCCTCCCTCTCAGCCCCACACCTCCGTCTGGCCGCTGGGTACCAAATGGCCTTTGATGCGAGGAAATTGGCTGGCTGGAGCCAGGAGGGTGAGAAGCCAGGCCAAAGGGTAGGGGTCATGCAGCTTCCTGCTCCGAGGACGGTCCTCTTGGCCAGTGTGTGTCCGGGGCTGGGGCAATTCACTCCTGGCCGGCTGGCTGGCGGGCGGTGGTGACCTCACCCCTGGGAGCCTCCTAGGGCCAGGAGAAAATGAGTGTCCTTTTTGAGCACAAAAGGTGCTGAAGGTGCCAGTTTCCTGCGGGAGCAGGAGCGGGGCGGGCGGCCTCGGAGCCCCAGTGTCAGGCTGGGGGCGGGGAGCTCTGTGTTGAAGGAGAGATGATTCTTTCTTCTAAACAGGAAATGGTGACCCGCAGCCGGGAGCAACCCTTAATGACTTACAGCTTTCCTCCCAAAAGGAAAAAAAAACGTTCTCTCACAATCGCCAAATTGTGGCCTGCCTCCCTGAAGGGAAGTTAGGGGGCGGGGGTGGGGCCGGGCGCCATTAGCTGAAGGCCTGTTGGGTCCCTGGCCTCTCCGGGTCCCCTGGGTCAGCTGCATCTGCCCACAGTGGGTGCGGACACTAGTGAATGAATGACTTGGGGACTTCACACGATCCCCGAGGAGTGGGCCTTGGGAAACGGGGTTGCCCGAGGTCACCCAGCCCCGACCCTGGGTCTCTCTGGCTCTGACCGTCCAGGACAACATCTGGGCCTGGCTCGGGCCCCTGACTCTCAGGGCCGTTTCTGCCGCTATGAGGCGGGCGATGGCAGTGCCTTCCTCACCAGTCTGGGCTGAGGACTTCATTCATTCGGGGTGGCGATGGACGCTGCGTGCCAGGCCCTGTTTTAGGCCCTGGGGTTACAGCCGTGAACAAGACGGGCTGCCCGGTCCTCATGGGATGTATGTTCTGCTGGGGGAGACAGAAAACAAACAAGTGATTAAATAAACAAGCTGCTTGCCTACCGGGATGCTGCCAGGAGGGAGGAGAGCGCCAGGCACCAGGGAGCGAGGGTGGGGCTCCCCGCCAAGGCGCCCAGAGCGGACGTTCCAGCCGGGACCTGAAGGCGGAGAAACAGGCCGGGATCTGCGGGAAGGGGCCGCAAGGCTGGGGGCTGGAATGTGCCTGCCCAGCCAAGAAAGACCGGAGTGGCCCACGGAATGGACGGCCACCAGCGCGTGGTGCTGAGAGGGTAGGGATTCGGGGGCTTTGCAGGCTTTCCTTGGAGGGTGCCTGGGCACTGGGAGAATGGAGCTAAGGGGCTCAGAAGGGGGACACAGGCAAGGGGACAGTGAGAAGGCCAGAGGAGAGAGAGGGAAGAGGGCGGTGACCTGGCCCAGGGTGGTGGTGGCCTTGAGGATGAAGCCTGGATTTAAGAAAGCTGTGGCGGCCGGGCTCGGTGGCTCAGCCTGTAATCCCGCG
>NW_007249738.1:1563856-1572792 GCF_000164805.1 Carlito syrichta
AAAAAAAAAAAAAAAAAGAAAGAAACCTGTGGCAGTCATGCCCACCTAGCCCAGGCCCAGCACCCCTGACCACTAGTGGGTGAGAGTTCTTTGAGGTCATTAACAGGGGAAGGCAGGCACCGTGGTGCACATCTATAATCCCAGCTACTTGGGAGGCTGAGGCAGGAGGATCGCTCAAGCCCAGGAGTTGGAGGCTACAGTGAGCAATGATGGCACCACGGCACTCCAGCCTGACCAATGTAGCAAGATCCTATCTCTGAAAATAAAAATACAAGGGAATATTGGACCTGCCAGTGGGGGCAGTTACTAAAAAGCTCAAAAAAGAATGAGGACAGACAGTCCCTACATTTTTTTATTTTTATTTTTTTGAGTCGGAGTCTCACTCTTGCCCAGACTGGAGCGCAGTGGCCGCTCCTGGCCACCACAGCCTCGCCTGCCGGGCTCCGGCGATCCTTCTGCCTCAGCCTTCCGAGTAGCTGGAACTACAGGCGCGCGCTACCACGCCCGGCTGATTTTTTGATTTATCGTAGAGATGAGGTCTCGCTGCCCAGGCGGGTCTCGAGCCCGCGGGCTCAGGCCATCCACTCCCCTCAGCCTCCCACAGGCGCGGGATTACAGGCTGAGCCACCGAGCCCGGCTTCCCTACATTTTTGTTTTGTTTTTTGAGTTGGAGTCTCACTCTGCCACCCAGGCTGGAGTGGGTGGCACAATCGTGGCTTGCCCTAGCCTCCACCTCCTGGGCACAGGTGATATTCCCACCCCAGTCTCCAGAGTAGCTGGGACTAGAGGTACACACCACCACGCTCGACTAAGTTTTTAATTTTTTTGTAGAGTCGAGGGCTCGCTATGCTACCCAGGTTGGTCTCGAACTCCTGGATTCAAGCGATCCTCCCACCTTGGCCTCTCAAAGTGCTGAGATGACAGGCATGGGTCCCTACATTCTGATCCAGAACAACCCCCACTTGGCCATGTCCTTAAGTGACATGAGCAGAACATGGGCAGAAGAGGAGTGGAGACAGTCAGCTGACACCTGCATACGGAGACCCTGGAAGTTTAGGACAGCATTCTCATGAAAGGGGTTCCCTAGGGGATGCAGTGGGTGGAATCTGGGTGGATGAGCCGGGCATGGTGACTCATGCCTGTGGGAAGTGGAGGGGAGAGGATTGCCTGAGTCCACGGGTTCAGACCAGCCTGGGCAATTTGGCGAGACCTCGTCTCTATAACAAATAAAAAAAAAGTTAGCTAGGTGTGGTGGTACATGACCGTAGTTCCAGCTGCTTGGAAGACTGAGGTGGAAGGATTGCCTGAGCCCAGCAGGTCGAGGCTGCGGTGGCTGTGGGCATCTCACTGAGCCCTCCAGCCTGGGCGACAGAGTGAGACTCCAACTCAAAAAAAAAAAAAGAATCCAGGTGAAGGGAACAGGAGGGAGGGGGAAAGGAAGTTTTTTTTAAACCTTTTGATTTTGAGGCCAGGCTTGGTGGCTCACATCTGTAATCCTGGTACTTTGGGAGACTGAAGCGGGATGTTTGCTTGAGCCCAGGAATGTGAGACAAGCATGACCAACATAGTGAGACCTCGTCTTTACAACAAAAATTTAAAAATTAGCCAGGCATGGTGGTGTACACCTGTAGTCCCAGCTGCTCAGGAGGCTGAGGCAGAAGGATCCCCTGAGCCCAGGAGATAGAGGCTGCAGTGAACTGTGAGCGTGCCACTGCACTCCAGCCTGGGTAACAGAGTGAGACCCTCAACTCACAAAATAAATAAATAATAAAAACCCTTTGTTGAAATAATTTCCACCTGACAAAAATTGCAAGAAAAATACAATGAGCTAGAATCCTTCATTCATTTTCTGATATGTATGTTAACATTGCATATCATGTTTGCATCTCTCTCTCTCCCTACACACTTACACACACACATGTTTTCACTTCTGAACACTTGAGAGTAAGTTGTCGACACGATGCCCCTTTACTGCTAAACACTTAAGCGTGTATTTCCCAAGGACGTGGACAGTCTCTCACGGTTCCATGATTGAAATCAGGAAATCTAACATTGGTGCAATGCTATTCTGCTGTTCATGGTCACGGTCATATTTCTCTGACTTTCCCAATGATACCCTTCACAGCATTTTTGGGAGGTGGGAGTGGTGATCCAGGACCACACATCCCATTCATGTACTTGTCTTTTCTCTCTTTTTTTTTTTTGAGTCAGAGTCTCACTCTGTCACCCAGGCTGGAGTGCAGTGGCATGCTCATGGCCACCGCAGCCTCTAACTGCAGGGCTCAGGTGATCCTTCCACCTCAGCCTTCCAAGTAGCTGGAACCACAGGCATGCACTACCACGCCCAGCTGATTTTTTTTTTTTTTTTTTTTATTGTAAACATGAGGTCTCACCAAGTTGCCCAGGCTGGTCTCAAACCCGTGGGCTCAGGCAATCCTCTCACCTCGGTCTCCCAAAGTGCTGGGATTATAGGCATAAGCCACCATGCCCAGCTTTCTTGTCTCTTTAGTCTCTCATTTTTTTTTTTTAAATAGACAAGATCTTACCCAGTTTCCCAGACTGGAGTGCAGTGGTATAATCCCAGTTCACTGTGGCCTCAAACTCCTAAGCTCCAGTGATCCTCCCACCTCAGCCCCTAGAGTAACTGGGACTACAGGCACACACCACTGCATCTGGCTGTTTTTTCTTTTTAGTTTTTGTAGAGATGGGGTCTCACTATGTTGCCCGGGCTGGTCTTGAACTTCTGGCCTCAAGCGATCCTCCTAACTCAGCCTCCCAAAGTGCTGGCACTACAGGTGTGAGCTACCGCGCCCAGCCCTCTTGCGTCTCTTATCCCAGGGCAGCGCTGCAGCCTTTGTCTTTCGTGACTTTGGCATTTTTGAAGAGTGTCCCTCCGTTTGGATTGTCCTGATATGTCCTCACAGTCAAATGTGGGCGGAGCCACTAGTGCCACGTGTCCTTCTCAGTGCAAGGTGTCCTGAGGCGCGTGAGGTTGGCTTGTCCTGCCACAGCCGCCAACTTGCACCACTCTGTTAGGGCGGTGTCCCCCAGGTCTCTCTTTCCTCAAGTTCCACGTTATCCCCTTTGCATGGAATCTGGGTCCTGAGGGGAGATACTCGGAGACATGAGAGCCACCTGTCACTCCTTAATGTCCACCTGCGAGTGTCCCCTGCACTGGTGGCTTATGCCTAAATACATGACATGTGAGGACGTGGCTCTAAGTGGTGACTTTCTGGCTCATCACGCCTTCAGTTTCACACTTGGATTTCTATGGCAAAACCTCCCCGGCCCCAGCAGCGCTCAGAGCTCTGGGCTGGGATACTCGGGGCCAGGAGTCTGGGGGTCTGGGCAGCCGCCAGGCCCTCCCCGGGGACTTTCTCTAAACGAGTCCAGGAAATAAACCGACTGGAAAGCCCTGTAAGTGTCCAGGCAGGGAGTCTGGGGCCAGCGCCATCTCTGGGCACATCTGGGCTGCATTAGTGACCGGAGCTCCCCACAGGTGTCCCCTGAGCAGGCCGAGGGCGTCCTGGCAGTGATCTGGGCTGTCCTGGTTCCTTGCTTTCAAGTTGTCGGTTTCACAAATATTATGGGAATGTGTTCCCTCACTTACATTTTAAATTTTGTTGTTGGGGTCTCACTCTGTTGCCCAGGTTGGTGTCCAGTGGCACAATCATGGCTCACTACAGCCTCCAACTCCTGGCCTCATGCAATCCTCAGCTAATTTTTATTTTGCGTTATGTAAAGACAGGGCCTTGTTATGTCACCTGGACTGGTATCGAACTCCTGGGCTCAAGCAATCCTCATGCATCCCCTCATTTTATTTATTTTGGGTTGGAGTCTCACTCTGTCATCCAAGCTGGAGTGCAGTGGCATGCTCACAGCCACCACAGCCTTGACCTGCTGGGCTCAGGTGATCCTTCCACCTCAGACTTCCAAGAAGCTGGAGCCATGCCTGGCTAATTTTTTGATTTGTTGTAGAGACAAGGTCTTGCCAAGTTGCCCAGGCGGGTCTCGAACCCGGGGGCTCAGGCAATCCACTCACCTCAGCCTCCCAAAGTGCTGGGATTACAGGCTGAGCCACCAAGCCTGGCTTCATTCCCTCATTTTAAACATTGAAAAGATGAGATGTGAGGCTCAAGTGACATGAGATAAACATACTCTGTCCTGATGCCCTTCCTGTCCCCAGCGCGAGGCCACGGGCTCTTGATTTATGTCCTCCTCAGCTGAAAAAGTGAACCAACATGCTCACATGGCACACAGGGCACTATTGCACCCACTGCCTTCCACAGGGCCTGGAGCTCTGGCCTCATCACCTCCCCTCTCCCCTTCCCCATCCCCCTCATCCCCATCACCTCAGCCTCACCCCTTCCCCACACCTCCCCCCTGGAGGACAGGAGAGGCTTCCAGACTAGGAAGGAGCTTCATGAGGGTGGGACCTGGCCAGATTTCCCTCTGCTGGGAGACCCACAGTTGGGTGACATATTTGTTGCCCAGGAGTGCCCTGAAAAATGGCCACGAACTGGGTGGCTTTAACTGAAGCAACGGAATTTAATTCCTTAAAAAAATTACTGAGGCCAGAAATCTGAAATTCAGACATCCACCGTGGCTGGGCACCATGGCTCATGCCTGTAATCCCAGCACCTTGGGAAGCTGAGGCAGGGGAATTGCTTGAGGCCAGGCATTTGCAACCAGCCTGGGCAACATAGGGAGACTCATCTCTACAAAAAAAATTAAAAAATGGGTGGGTGTGCTGGGGTGCGTCTGTAGTCCCAGCTCAGAAGGCTGAGGCACAAGGATCACTGGAGCTCAGGAAGTCAAGGCTATGATGAACCGGAATGGCGCCACTGCTCTCCAGGTGACAGCGAAACCCCGACTCAAAAAATAAGCAAGAGCTCAGCAGGCTGTGTCCCTCCACAGGCCTGGGGACTGGGACTTGAACATATCTCTTTCAGGGACACAACTCAACCACGGCAGGTGGCTACAGCCAAGGGTTTGGCAAGTCTCCCTCCGGGCCTTGGATGGACCCAGGAGCTGTTTATTATTCATTCACCAAACCCTGCGGGTGAGTCAGGAAGCCAGCCTGGAGGCGAGGTCCCTTAGGAGGAGACGAGGAAGGTGAGTTGGATTTTGCCTCCATGGCTCTTGCAGAACAGGGCTCTAGACCCAAGACCTCTGAGGTCACAGTGGCGCAGATACCGGGGCTGGGTGAGTGTCTCGGAGGACGAGGTCAGGGGCGATTGGGGCCAGGACCTCGCAGGTCTGGGGGGAGCCTGTGGATTTATCCTGAAGGCACTGGGGAGCCATGGGAGGGGCCAGGCAGAGGAGGGAGTGAATTTTTCTTTGGAAAGATACCTGCGGGGAACAGGCCTGGCCACAGCGAGGACAGCTGAGGATGGCCACGTCTCGTGGCGCTGGCAGAAGAGGGAGAGGTGGATTTGGCGACACTTGAGTGGGAAGAGTGAGGGAAGGCAAGGACGATGCCTGCTCTGGACTTTGCAGCACCTGAGGAAAACGGAGGCCCAGGGAGACAAAGAGCACCTGTGGCACAGGTGATCTTTTTTTTTTTTTTTTTTTAGTTGGAATCTCATTCTGTTGCCCAGGCTGGAGTGCAGGGGCATGCTCACGGCCACTGCAGCCTCCACCTGCTGGGCTCAGGTGATCCTCCAGTTCCAAGTAGCTGGAACTACAGGTGCGAGCCCCCATGCCCGGCTCATTTTTTGATTTATTGTAGAGATGAGGTCTTGCATGTTGCCCAGGCCAGTCTCAAATCCGCGGGCTCAGACAATCCTCTCGTCTCCGCCTCCCAAAGTGCTGGGATGGCAGGCGTGAGCCACTGTGCCCAGCCTAATTTTTTGAATTTTTGTAGAGACGAGCTCTTGCTATGGTGTCCAGGCTGGTCTCAAAGTTCTGGACTCAAACAATTCTCCCACCTCGGCCTTCCAAAGTGTGGGATTACAGGCATGAGCCACTACACCGTCTCCCCTGGAATCTCACCCACCATGGTGGGCAGCCCAGGTCTGGAGGAGCCTGAAGGCTGGCCATTGGAGCGTGGTCGGACTTGACCCGCTCCTAGGTACAAGCTGGAAGGTCCTTAGGTTGGGGGACCCAGTGCTCCCAAACCCAGCTCTATTTTATTTTATTTTTTTTTTGAGTTGGAGTCTCACTCTGTCGCCCAGACTGGAGTGCAGTGGCCGCTCCCGCCCACCGCGGCCTTGACCTGCTGGGCTCCGGCGATCCTTCTGCCTCAGCCTTCCGAGTAGCTGGAATTACAGGCGCGCGCTACCACGCCCGGCTGATTTTTGATTTATTGTAGAGATGAGGTCTCGCCACGTTGCCCAGGCGGGTCTCGAACCCGCGGGCTCAGGCAATCCACTCACCTCAGTCTCCCAAAGGCGCGGGATTACAGGCTAACCCAGTTCTATTTGAGTGCAGTCATGTCCCAAAGTGAAAGCTTTATTGGAGATGGAGGGGCAGCAGTGAGGAGAAGTGAAACCAAGGGGTCACTCACCAGAGTGTGTGGGACAGGGCTCCCTCCAGGAAAGACCACTGGGGTGTTTCATCTCAGGGTTGGGCTAGGGACTTTCCCACACCCCTCCATCCTTCTGTTGAAGGCCCAGAAGCCACCAAGGCCTCACTCTGTGACCCTGGATGGGTTCCTGCCTCCTCTGGGCCTCACTGTGCCTCACAAGAAGGTGTGTTGAAAGGACGTGGCAACCCAGAGGGCCCATAGACATGGTGTACCAGGCAACTTTCAGAAGAAGAGAGTACGGTCAGTGCCTGGCACGAGGGAAGGGCCCATGTTAACTGGGGCCCGCGTGCTCTGAGAACTTAGCAATTATAAATGATGATCTATAATCTCATATCGAACCGGGCACGGTGGTTCACCCCTGTAATCCCAGCACTTTGGGAGGCGGAAGCGAGAGGATTGCCTGAGCCTGCGGGTTTGAGACCAGCCTGGGCAACTTGGCGAGACCTCGTCTCTACAATAAGTCAAAAAATGAGCTGGGCATGGTGGTGCATGCCTGCAGTTCCAGCTACTTGGAAGGCTGAGGCTGAAGGATCGCCTGAGCCCAGCAGGTCGAGGCTGCGGTGACCGTGAGCGTGCCACTGCACTCTAGCTTGGGCGAGAGAGTGAGACTTCGACTCAAAAATAAACAAATCAAAATAAAATAAAATACATATTGCATACATAGCACACGAACAGAGGAAGCGTGAGCCTGGCACATGGCTAGCAGTGTGAAATGCTTCTTGAATGATTCAGTGAATGAATGAATGAATGAAGGAGCAGTCAGTGTTCAATGAATAAGAACTGATAGGAAGGAGAGGCAAGATAGAAAAGAAAAAAGGAAGAAGGATCTGGAAGGCGTGGACCCACTGTCCTGGTGCTTCCTGTGAGCCTGGTTGAAGCACCAACCAGGAGGGCCTCTTGTGTCACGTAAGTTTCGCCTTCTCTGTGGTGGCATCGTAATGCCCCTCCCCGCCCAGGGCGTGTCTTTCGGTTCACAGTGCAACAGTGGATCTTCTCACGGACGAACTAGAACCCCACAAGTTCCCTCGAGAAGCCACCGACTCATGCCAACAGGTGGACAAGGCGCTCACAGAGCCGCCTGGAAAAATAGTGTGGCCTCTTTCTGAAAAAGGTCACTTCCATCCTTATCCACTTGTGCATTCGCAGAAAGAGTAGTGCCTGGCCACCCGGGGGTCCCCACTGCCTCTGTCTGGGTGGCAGGGTGGCTGGGATTTCAATTTTCTTTATTGGGCTGGGAGTGGTGGTTCATACCTATAATCCCAGCACTTTGGGTGGCCAAGGTGGGAGGAACACTTGAGCCCAGGAGTTCGAGACCAGTCTGAGCAACAGAGTGAGACTGTCTCTACAAATAAATAAATAAATACATTAGCCTGGTGCGGTGGCACACACTTGTAGTCCCAGCTACTTAGGAGGCTGAGGCAGGAGGTTCGCTTGAGTCCAGGAGTTTGAGGTTGCAGTGAGCTATGACTGTGCCACTGCTCTCTGACCTGGGCAACAGAGCAAGACCCTGTCCTACAAATAAATAAATGTTCTGTTTTGTAAATCTCTGAATTGCTATAATGAGCATGTATTTTTCTTTTAAACAAGAAACAGACACACACACACACACACACACACACACACACACACACACACGGCGTGCAACACTTGGCCATGTCATGGGATGTAGAGCGTCCAGGCCTCAGCAGTCCTAGCCACCCTGTCCACTCTTGAGGGCTGTGGGAGACATCTGGGCACTGCCAGGGGTCTGCATTCCCCTGTGGCCCCTGTGTCTAGGGGCAGACACTTCTCCCCACCCCCCAAAGAGGCTGCTACCCACGGAGGCTGTGACAGTCACCTTGGAGGGTGCTCATGGTGACTCAGCCATGCCAGGGAAACAGGTGGGTGGGTAACAGCCCCTCTGAGAGAGGCAGGGACTGAGCTCAGAAGGATCAAAGGACCTGTCCAAGGACATGGCCCCTGGGTGAGCTCTGGCACCAGGCTGCTTTCCTTCTCACTGTATCTTTTTTTTTTGAGTTGGGGTCTCACTCTGTCACCCAGGCTGGAGGGCAGTGGCATGCTCCTGGCCACTGCAGCCTCGACCTGCTGGGCTCCGGCGATCCTTCCGCCTCAGCCTTCCTAGTAGCTGGAACTACAGGCGCGAGCTACCACGCCCGGCTAATTTTTTGATTTATTGTAGAGATGAGGTCTCGCCAAGTTGCTCAGGTGGGTCTCGAACCCACGGGCTCAGGCAGTCCACTCACCTCGGCCTCCCAAAGCGCGGGATTATAGGCTGAGCCACCGAGCCCAGCTCACTGTATCTTTAAGAGACCCCAGAATGTGTTTATTTGTTTGTTTTTATTATTATCATTATTTATTTATTTATTTATTTTTTTGAGTTGGAGTCTCACTCTGTCGCCCAGACTGG
>NW_007249738.1:1572812-1577198 GCF_000164805.1 Carlito syrichta
CAGGGCAATCCACTCACCTCAGCCTCCCAAAGCGCGGATTACAGGCTGAGCCACCGAGCCCGGCTTAACTTTTTTATTTTAAAGATGTGGGGTATGGTTGGGTGCAGTGGCTCATTCCTGTCATCCCAGCACTCTGGGAGGCAGAAGCGAGATGATTGCCTGAGCTCAGGGGTTCGAGACCAGCCTGGGCAACTTGGCAAGACCTCATCTCTACAATAAATAAAAAAATCAGCCTGGTGTGGTGGTGCATGCCTGTGGTCCCAGCTACTTGGAAGGCTGAGGCAGAAGGATCACCTGAGCCCAGCAGGTCGAGGCTGCGGTGGCCGGGAGTGTGCCATTGCCCTCCAGCCTGGGCGATAGAGGGAGACTCCAACTCAAAAAGAAAAAAGATGTGGGGTACAACCCACGGTTAGATATACAAACAGTCATTGTACAGGTAACATTTGGGCCTCGCTTTGGTCCCACCTTCGGAATGTGTTTAAGTGGCTTTATTGAGATAGAACTCACGGACCACACAAGCCATCTTGGAAGGGACGCAGTCCAGTGGGTCTCGTGGATGCACAGGCCGTCAGCCGTCATCACTCGCCGATCCCAGAACAGGCATCGCTCAAAAGAGAAGCCCAAGGCCAGCTCGCCACTCCCACCTCCACCTCTTCCCGGCTGGTGGCTGGGTCTGCTTTCTGTCTCCATGGATCTGCCTGTTTATTTCATAGAAGCAGGTTGCACATGCCATCACGTGGTCTCTGTGTCTGGCTCCTTGCATGTTACTTCACGTTTATGAGGTTCCTCCGTGTTGCAGCACGTATCAGAATGTCATTCTTCTCATGGAGGAATCGGACTCCATCGCATGGACAGACTCCCTACATTTGTCCAAGTGGTGGATGCTGAGGTTGCTCTCAATTTTGGGCTCTTATGACAAAAGAAGGCTGCTGTGGACATTCCTGCGCAGGGTTTTGTGTGGTCTACAGGCCATGTGTGAGAGAGTGCAAGTTGTCCTGCATCCTTGTCAGCACTTGTTATTATCTGTTTTTATCTTTTTGTTTTCTTTGAGTTGGGGTCTCGCTTTGTCTTCCAGGCTGGAGTGCAGGGGCAGGCTCACCGCTCCCCGCAGCCTCTGCCTCCTGGGTTCAGGTGACCCTTCTCCTCAGACTCCTGAGTAGCTGGGATTACAGGCATGTGCCACCATGCCTGGCTAATTTTTTCATTTATTGTAGAGACAAGGTCTTGCCAAGTTGCCCAGTCTGGTCTTGAACTCCTGGACTCATGCAATCCTCTCACTTCTGCCTCCTAGAGTACTGGGATTACAGGCACGAAACACTGTGCCCAGCCAGTTTTTATCTTTTATTTTAGCCATTTCAGTAGGTAAGTGTGTGTATGTTTCAGTTTTCTCAGATGTAGTTTTTATATAATAAAATGCTATACAGTTCGTGACCCGCCTGGGCAGTGAGACCTCATCTCTACAATAAAATAAAAAAATCAGCTGGGCGTGGTAGTGCATGCCTGTAATTCCGGCTACTCGGAAGGCTGAGGTGGAAGGATCGCCGGAGCCCAGCGGGTCGAGGCTGCGGTGGCCGGAAGTGGCCACTGCACTCCAGTCTGGGCGACAGAGTGAGACTCCAACTCAAAAAAAAGAAAAGAAAAGAAAAAAAGCTATACAGAAAGTACATCTGATAAGTTTTTATTCTCTTGGGAAATAGAGAAGTGGCACTTCTGGGTCATGTGGTGACTGTTCAGACACCAGCATTTGAACGAGCTCCGCCCTGCTGCAGGCCCAGGTCATTCCCATTTCTTGGGAAGGCGAGGGTGGTGCCCTGATGGGCCCTGGCTCCCACCCCGTCTCCTCCCTGGCGGACAGTCTGCAGGACGTCCACGGCTCTAGCTCTGGACCCCCGTAGCTGTACCCAGTACCCCCTGCGCTCGGCCCTAGGGCGGCCCGGCGATTCTGGGCACGAGTGACACAGCAGTGAACAGCAAAGTGTCCGTCCTAGGGAGCTGACAGTTCACCTCGGCTTGAGGACACCGTACCATCTGTGCAGGACCTTGTCAAGGCGACAGCGGGTGGTTCTGGAGCCCAGGAAGGGAGGCCAGCCTCACCGCCCCCCTGCCTCATTTTACAGGTGAGGAGACGCGAGTCTCAGCCCAAGGTCCTCCAGGTGAAGGGGCTGAGCAGGGATGTGAGCTCATATTCCAGGAAGGACAGCACTGTTGCCTGGGAAGAGTGTACAGGGCCTCGGGGGCCAGAGGGCCTGGGGGCTGCTAGCTGAGATGGGGCGTGGGGACTTAGGAGGGTCCTTCCCAGAGATGTCAGGAGTAGGAGGCAGCCAGGCCAGGAGAGCTTGAGTGGGAAGAGGATACTGCGCGAGAACAGCCGGTGCAAAGGCCCCGGGGTGGGGGTGCTCAGTGTGCTCAAGAAACGCAGGTCAGTGTGGCTGAAAGTGGGGAGGGGAGGGCAGGGCTGGCCCCCGTGGCCTCCAGGGCCCGGAGCCAGGTGTTTGGATTTTATTCTAGGCTGCGGGAGGCCACCAGGGGATTTCATGGGGAGGAGTGACTTCCCTCTGGCTGCATGTGGGAGGACTGTGGGGACTGAAAGGAACTGGGAGCCCAGGAGGCACCTGCAGACCGAGGCTCCGGCAAGAGGAAGAACAGTGGGAGACCTTGGGGAGGACACTTGGCTTGTTTCTAGTCGTTTGCAATTCTGAATAAACCGCTCCAAACGCCTACCTAGAGAGCTGTGTGTGGCCATAACAAGCTTTCCTTTATTTGGGGGAAACACCTGGAAATGGGATTGTTGGGTCGTATAGCAAGTGCTTCTTGATAAGAAACGGCCAAACCCACCAGAACGTATGAGAGTTTCAGTAGCTCCACATCCTTGTCAGCACTTGGGCTGATCTGTTTTACTTTGTAAAGATCTAAATAAGTCGGGCTTGGTGGCTCAGCCTGTAATCCCGAGGATTGACCGAGGTGAGTGGATTGCCTGAGCCTGTGGGTTCAAGACTCGCCCGGGCAACTTGGCAAGACCTCATCTCTACAATAAATCAAAAAATTAGCTGGGCGTGGTAGTGCACACCTGTAATTCCGGCTACTTGGAAGGCTAAGGCAGAAGGATCGCCGGAGCCCAGCAGGTCGACACTGGGGTGGCCATGAGTGTGCCACTGCACTTCAGCCTGGACAACAGAGTGAGACTCCAAAAAAAATCTAAATAGAAACAAGGTCTCACTTTATTGTCCAGGCTGGTCTTCAGCTTTTGACCTCAAAAGATCCTCCTGTCTCCACCTCCCAAAGCACTGGGATTACAGGCTCGTGCCACCACACCTGACCCTGGTTTTTTTTAATTTTCACCATTGTAACAGGTGAGTAGTGGCATCTTTTTTTTTTTTAGTTGGAGTCTCACTCTGTCGCCCAGGCTGGAGTGCGGTGGCATGCTCACGGCCACCACAGTCTCAATGTGCTGGGCTCAGGCAATCCTTTCACCTCAGTCTTCCAAGTAGCTGGAACTATAGATGCATGCCACCACACCCAGTTAGTTTTTTGATTTATTGTAGAGACAAGGTCTTGCCAAGTTGCCCAGGCTGGTTGCTAACCCGCGGGCACCCTGGCCTCCCAAAGTGCTGCTGGTATTGCAGGCGGAGCCATCGAGCCCAGCCAGCTATCTGTTTTTGGTGACTTGGGGTCTCGTTCTTCTGCCTAGGCTGGAGTGCAGTGACACAGTCATGACTCAGGCTCACCACCGGCTCAGGCAATCCTCCCACCTCAGCCTCCCAAGTAGCTGGGGTTACAGACAAGTATCTCCACACCGGGCTGATTTTTTTTTTTTAAGAGATGTGATTGCCATTTTACCCAGGCTGGTCTCAAACTCCTGGCTCTGGCAATTCTCCTGCCTCGGCCTCCCAAACTGCTGGGATTGCAGGTATGAGCCACTGCATCCAGTCTCAGCTATCACTTCTTTTTTTTTTTTTTGAGTCAGAGTCTCACTCTCCCTGGCTGGAGTGCAGTGGCGCGTTGCTCCATGGCCACCGGAGCCTCAAGCTGCTGGGCTCAGGCCATCCTTCCGCCTCAGGCTTCCAAGTAGCTGGAACTACAGGCACGCCCCGCCCCGCCCGGCTAATTCATGTGTTTATTTATTGTAGAGACGAGGTCTCACCGAGTTGCCCAGGTTGGTCTCGAACCTGCGCACTGAGGCAATCCTCTCGCCTCTGCCTCCACAACAAATGAAAGATGAGCCGGTCGTGGCAGTGCGCGCCTGTGGTTCCGGCTACTTGGAAGGCCGCGGCGGACAGGTCTCCAGAGCCCAGCGGCCGATGCCGGGGCCGTGAGCGCGCCCCCGCACGCCAGCCCGGGCGACGGGGCGAGGCCCCGACTCCTGTCGCAGGGCCTTTGCGCTGGCGG
>NW_007249738.1:1577869-1579735 GCF_000164805.1 Carlito syrichta
GGAGGCGGAGGCCCGGCGCTGAGGGCGGACGGCGCCCAGCGCCCGGGCCCCCGGGGCGCCTCCCGGGCCCTGTTTTCTCGTCGGGCAAGTGGGCGTGGGCCAGGCACTGTGTCAGGAGCAGCCGGCAGACCCCCGCCTCTCCACTCCTGGGGTTTCCATTCCAGTGGGGACCTCAGAGGTGTGCCTGGACAGCGACAGAGTCAGAGTGGCACGGTGCATGCGTGCTTAGCGCCCGGGCCCTGGGGATGGAAGGGCAGAGGAAAGGGGACGTGACCCGAGAAGAGAAGGCAGGTGCCCCCCCAGGTGCAGGACTTCAGGACAGGGCATGCCCCAAAGGCCCGGTCTCAGGCTCAGAGAAGACAGAAAGTTGCACTCAAGGCAGGCAGACTGCAGTCTGCGTTGGCTGTTCCCTCTCCCGGAACACTGTTCCTTGCCCTGCTGTTTCCACAGCTGCTTCTCCTCCCTGCCGCCCGGCCTCTGCTCAGAGGTCACTTCCTTAGCGAGGCCTTCTCAGGCCATGTGTCTAAGCCCCTTCCCTCCCCCAGCCTTTCTCCCCAAGCAAATAGACTGACTTCTGTCTTTTTTTTTGAGTTGGAGTCACTCCACGGCCCAGGCTGGAGTGTGGTAGCATGCTCACAGCCACCCCAGCGTCAACCTGCTGGGCACCGGCGATCCTTCCACCTCAGCCCTCCAAGTAGCCGGAACTACAGGTGTACACTACTATGCCCAGATAATTTTTGATTTATTGTAGAGATGACATCTCGCCAAGCTGCCTGGGCTGGTCTAGAACCTGCAGACTCAGGTAGTTCACTCGCCTCTGCCTCCCAAAGTGCTGGGATTACAGGCTGAGCCACCGAGCTTGGCTGACTTCTTTTTATATCGCATACCTTCTGGTCACAACTGTAGCCTCTGCTCCCTACCCAGCATACAGTAGGTGCTCAATAAATGACCAAGGAATGAATGAATGAATGGACAAAGCCAGGCAGTGGAGGACAGAGGAGGCCTTTTCCTTCTCCCCGGTGACTGGGTCTCTGGCTAGTGGCGACAGTGTCCGGAGCTACGGACAAGCGGAGGGTCGGGCGAGGAGAGGGACGAGGACAGAAGGCTCCGGGGCCATGCTGTTCCTGCCTCCCGCCGTGGGAGGCTCATTTCCAATTTACAGCAGAAGCCCCAGCAGGGCAGGGGGCCTGGAGCTGGGCGCCTGCTCTGGGGCCACTGCCACGGCGAGAAATCTCACACGTTGTAAACGCCGCTCTGGCTCCCTTCTGGCTGGGCAGCGGCTGGACCCGCCCTGGCTGGCTGGTGTGTGTGGTGTGGCCTTCTAGGCCACAGGATCCTCTTCCTGGGGACGGGGCCTGGGCACTGAGTTCCCACAGATGGAGTAGCCCGGAGCTCAAGGATTGACTCACCGCCTGGGTTCAAATCCTGGCTCAGCCACTTGGCACTGTGTGATGCTGGCCAAGCTTCACAGCCTTGCTGGCCCTCTCTGTAAGAAGCCGTAATAATGGTAAAAATGTACAAGAACGTGGTCCCTGGGCCTACATCAGGGACTCTTAATGACTTTTGTGCCATGGACCCCTTTTCTGTTTATACATTTAGATTTATTTATTCTTATCTTTTTGTGTTGGAGTCTCACTCTTTGTTGCCCAGACTGGAGTGCAGTGGCATGCTCCTGGCCACTTCAGCTTCAACATGCTGGGCTCAGGTGATCCTTCTGCCTCAGTCTTCCAAGTAGCTGGAACTGCAGACACACGGCGCCACGCCTGGCTAGTTTTTGTGATTTATTGTAGAGACAAGGTCTCACCAAGTTGCCCGGGCTGATCTTGAACCCCCAGGCTCAGGCAATTCTCTAGCGTCGGCCTCCCA
>NW_007249738.1:1579755-1581205 GCF_000164805.1 Carlito syrichta
CTGGGTGCAGTAGCGTGCGCCTATAGTTCCAGCTACTTGGAAGGCTGAGGCGGGAGGATCGCCTGAGCCCAGCAGGTGGACGCTGCAGTGGCTGGGAGCGTGCCACTGCACTCCAGTCTGGGTAACAGAGTGAGACTTCAACTCAAAAAAAAAATTTATAAATAAAATTGTAAAGGATTGAAATAAAACCCATTATATTAAACTACAGTTATTCACACATTTGGGCTGGGCATGGTGGCTCACACCTGTAATCCCAGCTCTTTTGGGAGGCCGAGGTGGAAGGATCACTTGAGGCCAGGACTTTGAGACCAGCCTGGACAACATAGAGAGGTCTTGTTGCTACAAATAATGACAATAATATTAAAATAAAAATACAAAATATTTAATAGCCAAATGTTTGGTATGGTGACAGCTGTGCTTTTTGGTTAACATATATAATAAGATCTGACGATGGCCTGATAACCATGGGCATTTTGAAGCCTGGAGAGAATAAGTGCTGTTTCTGCAGCCTGTGAAGAGCCACGGACACGGTTGGAATTTCAGAGCCACAAAGCCACTATCCAGCCACCACGGCGGCGGGTGTTTCCCACGTCCGCCCGTAAAGGAAGGAAATGCTGAACTCCCCTTGGAGGGTGGTAAAAACCAAAATGTCCCTTTTCTCCCCAGTCCAAGGTCACGGATCCCTGACTTCCACCCGAGGTCCCTGGAGGTGGTGTCGAGGGTCAGGGTCTCTCTGACGACGGCCCAGGTGCCCACGAGGGAAGGTGAGTCAGACAGGGCTTCCCTCCGGGTTTCCAAGAGTGCTGTGTGCTGAGTCCAGGGGCCTGGGCTGGGACCCGGCTGTGCCCACCTCCCTGATGGCCTCGGTGGTGGCTGCTGTCCTCAGCCCTCTCTGAGGAGTGGCCTTCTCGGTCTCCCGCCCTTGGCCGCTGGCAGAGCAAGGCGGAGGCGGATGGCGCATGTCCTGCGGGGGTCCGGGCCCCTGAAGGCAGCTTCTGGGTTTGGGGGCGACCTGGGGGGAGTTGGGGGGTTGGGGCAGGGAGGGGGTCTCTTCCCCACTGACAGCCACTCTGCCTAGGCCTGCGTGCACGCCACTGTTGTGCTTGTGTCACTGGGTGAGCTTGTGTGCGTTTGCGTGTGTGCCACTGGGAGGGGGTCCATCTAGGGAGGGTATTGGGGTGTGGGTCTGTGGGGCTGACTCTGTGTGTCTTGTGAACAGGGTTCATTCTGGGGGTGGATGGTTGTGTGTGCGCTTTGTGGCTGTGTGAGGGTTTGCTGTGTGATCGCTGGTGTGTGTGTGTCTGAGTTGGAGGTCTTTGGGGGGATGTGTCCAAGTCGCAAGTCTCTGGAGTTGGTGTGAGTGAATGTGAGAATGTGGGCGTATGGGCGAACAGGGTGGATTGGTGTGTGTGTGTGTGTGTGTGTGTGTGTGTGTGTGTGTGTGTGTGTG
>NW_007249738.1:1581225-1583515 GCF_000164805.1 Carlito syrichta
AGCCGGCCGTCAGGGTGGGAGCTGGCGCTGACATGGTAACAAATGTCCCGCAGCCAGCGTGGAGCCTGCCTGGGGCCGGCGGGAGGCAGCCCCTGCCCCTCGGGCGCGTGGGGGTGGGGGAGGCGGCCCAGGAGATGCCAGCCGGCGGGACACTGCCCTGCGAAGCCAGAGCTCACCCGGCGTCTGTGGCCTTGGGCGCTGCACATTCCCACTCTGGGCTCAGTTTCCCCAGCAGGGTCAGGACAAGGCGGCTGTTCAGGTGGGAACACTGGGAGGGTTTGGCTCCGTTTCCAGGCTCAGGGTGGGACCCTCACTCCAGAGAGCCTGGCAGCCGTCACCACGACAGGGACCACAGGAGGCAGGGGAGCCAGCCTCGGGGGCGTCCAGGGCCCTGGGGAGTGGGTTGGGGCCAGGTTCCAGTCCCTGTTCTGCCACTCCCGACTGTGTGATGTCAGGCCAGTCACTCTGGGCCTCAGTTTCTTCTCTGTGAAGCGGAGGGGATCATAACCATGCCTCCTCCCACTGGCGGTGGTGAGGGTTGAATGTGTCTATCTGGGGGAGTGCTTCCCTCGGCCGGTCCTGAGTGCTCCCCCAGGCCGGAGGCTGAGTGCTCCCCTCACTGGTCCTGAGTGCTCCCCCTGACCTGTCCCAATAGCCTCCAACTCCAAGCTTGAGCCCTGGGAGCACTCAGCAGATGGGACTTACAGGCTTCAGGGGCAGAGCGGGACTCAAACCCAGGTGTCCTGTCCCTGGCACCCACTCTCCACCACTTTCAGGGGCCCCCTGGCGCCTCCCCTGCCCTCCCTCCAGCCCACCTTGCCCTGTGTGGGGGGAGCTGCTGGGCTGTTTCTCGTTGCATCCAGATGAGAGCAGGAGCCAGGGCCAGAGACCAGGTCCAGGAGATCTGTCGGACGGTGCACTGACCAGGGCCCAGCTCCCTTGCCCAGGCCCCGCCAGTGGGGACCGCCCTGCCCTGCCTTTGGCCAGACTCTGGCTCCTCTCCCTGATGTGTGACCCCAGGCAAGTGCCTGTACCTCTCAGAGCCTCAGAAGTGTCAGTGGACGGGTTCAGCGGGGACTAAGCAGGGAAATGGTGGCGCCTGTCCTCCCAGCGAGTGTCTTACAAATAAGGGGTGGAGGGGAAGGTTGGCTCTGGGGGCCTTGGTCCAGTCTGGTCATCTCGTCCCAGGCTTAGGGCTTCAGAGAACCATGCAAACATGTTTGGCACAAACTAGGTGCTCACTAAACGCTGAGTGGGCATCTCTCCTGTCTTGTCCCTTGGGAGTCCCTAAAGGGAATGGGAGTAGATGCCCACCCAGCATCCATTCCCCCCACTCCACCTTGCTTAATCCAAGGGTTTTGGGCAGATGAACGCCCTTGGAGTAGGGCTGACGAATCAGCACACAGCAGCCTCTCAGCCAGTGAGAGCCAGGCTTGGGATTTCCTCAGTCCCTTGGGGAACGGGGCACCTTCTGCCTACTGAAGTGGCTTAGCAGTTGGGTGGAAGCTGGACCATGGGGCTCCCTTGTCTTGACGACGGGGGCAGGCCCCCAGAGCTGGAGAGCAAGCCAGTCCTGATGGGGAAGTGCACCCACGCCCAGATGCCCCAGATGCAGCCATGCCGGGGACATTACTGACTCCTGCTTTGCGGGAGAGAAACTGAGGCCAAGTTCCAGGTCACAGCGCCAGGAAGGGGCAGGACTGGGATTTGAACCGAGGCCGACTGGCGCCAGTGGCTGTGCTCTTAACCTCCAGACTCCACAGAGCCCTTTGGTGTAAATCCCTCCCCCAGCCTGGAATCCTCCTCACCCAGCCTCATTTTTCAGCTCAGCTATTTCTGAGCTTCCCAGGGGAGAATGTTTCCTGCCTCTGGCAGAAAAATCAGGGGAGAAAATGACAGCCCTGTGGTCTGGCTGCACACTCAGCATGGGAAAGCTCTGGAGAGATGAGAATTCTTTCCTTCTTCCTCTTTCTCGATGTCTTCTTCTCTTTCTTTCTTCTCCTCGCGCCCCGTTTCCTTCCCTCCCTCCTCCCTTCCCCTCCCCCTCTGTCCTTCCGGTCTGACATAAAGCAGGCTGACTCCAGCCCACCTCACACCCTGAATCCTGGCTTGTCAGCTGGATTGAGCTCCAGCAAAGCAGTCACCAACGACGCCTGTTAAAATGAGACCCTGGCCAGGCACAGTGGCTCACGCCTGTAATCACCGCACTTTGGGAGGCCGAGGCGGAACGATCACCTGAGCCCAGCAAGTTGAGGCTGTGGTGGCTGTGAGCATGCCACTGCCCTCCAGC
>NW_007249738.1:1584008-1599054 GCF_000164805.1 Carlito syrichta
GCTGCGGTGGCCGGGAGCACCACTGCGCTCCAGTCTGGGTGACAGAGTGAGACTCCAACTCAAAAAATAAATAAATAAATAAAGATACAGATCCTAGCAGGGCACGGTGGCGCACACCTGTAATCCAAGCACTTTGGGAGGCAAAGGTGAGAGGATTGCCTGAGTCTAGGGGTTTGAGACCAGCCCAGGCGATTTGGTGAGACCTCGTCTCCACAGTAAACCAAACAATTAGCTAGGCGTGGTGGCGTGTACCTGTAGTTCCAGCTACTTGGAAGGCTGAGGCGGAAGAATCACCTGAGCCCAGCAGGTGGAGGCTGCAGTGGCTGTGAGCATGCCATTACACTCCAACCTGCATAACAGAGTGAGACTCCGACTCAAAACAAAAAGAAAAACAAAAACAAAAACATAGACCCTGGGCCCTGCACTAACAGGTACAAGTTTGATACAAGATTGTGCATCTAGGGTGGAACCAGTGGAGATTCGGATACAAGTGGTTCTTGGGACACTGAGTGAAGGAGGTCAGGATCTGGCAGGGTCTTGACCAAAGTTAAAAGTTTTGTGCCGGCTGGGCCTGGTGACTCAGCCTGTAATCCCAGTGCTCTGGGAGGCCGAGGCGAGTGGATTGCCTGAGCCCATGGGTTCGAGACCTACCTGGGTAACTTGGCAAGATCTCATCTTTACAATAAATCAAAAATTAGCCGGGCGTGGTAGTTCCGGCTACTTGGAAGGTTGAAGTGGAAGGATTGCTGGAGCCCAGTAGGGCTCTGCACTCCAGTCTGGGCGAGAGTGAGACTCCAACTCAAAAAAAAAAAATGTTTTGTGTCTTGGTGAGGGGGCTGGAAGCTAGGCCCCTCTGAGCCAGAAGGGACTGAGGCAGGGAGCCCTGAAGCAGGGGGTGTGCTCAGAGGTTTAAACATTGACATTTAACTTTCAACTCCACTGGCTTTTAGTTGTTTTTTTTTTTGAGTTGGAGTCTCACTCTATCGCCCAAAATGGAGTGCAGTGGCCGCTCCCGGCCACCGCAGCCTCGCCTGCTGGGCTCCAGTGATCGTTCCGCCTCAGCCTTCCAAGTAGCCGGAATTACAGGCATGAGCTACCATACCCGGCTGATTTTTTGATTTATTGTAGAGATGAGGTCTCACCGCCCAGACAGGTCTCGAACCCGCGGGCTCAGGCAATCCACTCACCTCAGCCTCCCAAAGGCGCGGGATTACAGGCTGAGCCACTGAGCCCGGCAGCTTCTAAAACAATTAATTTTTTTACTTAAATGTCGAGTCAGGATCTCACACTGTCACCCAGGCTGGAGTGCCGTGGCATGATCACGGTTCACCACAGCCTCGACCCCCAGGCCTCAGGTGATCCTCCTGCCTCAGCCTCCTGTGTAGCTGGAATGACAGGTGTGCGCCACCACACCGGCTAGTTTTTGCATTTTTTTGCAGAGATGTCTTGCTGCGTTTCCCAGGCTGGTCTTGAACTCCTGGGCTCAAGCTGATCCTCCAACCTTGGCCTCCCAAAGTGCTGAGACTACAGGAGTGAGCCACTGTGCCCGGCCCCGGGGCTCTTTTTAAATGCTTGTCATCTGATCTACTTCTTCCAACAGCCAACACCAAGAAAGGGGCCCAGGGCCTGGCCCAGCAGACCCTCCGTCAGTGTCTGTCGAGTGACTGAATGAAATACAGTGCCAGCAGTGTTGGTGGAGCGTCTGGCTTGAGCCCTGGCTGCCAGCTCACAGCCAAGCTTGGTTTCCACATCTGCCAGGAGGTGAACTGGCCTTGGGGGAGGTGGTTCCCGGCCGCGAAGCCGGAGCGGGTGGGGTTGCAGGGAGGAATTTCCTCCGTGAAGTGTGAAGTGGAGCCCTGGCTGAGTAACCCGGTGGCCGGCTGGGGCCGCGGGCACTGGGTGCGGGACTCACGGCAGCCCCCACTGGGCCTGGGCTTCTGCCAGGAGCCGGGCCTGCAGCTCCTGGGCCCCAGGGCGAGGGCAGCCTGCAGGAGGTGCCACCGGCAGCCTGGATGGGCCACGTCGCCTCCGTGGGCAGCCGTCGTCTGAAGGGTGAAGGGTCACAGGCCGAGGCTGGCAGGTTCTGCTCCCACGGGGCAGCCGCTGCCTGGAAGCTGAACTGGCCTCAGCCCGGACGCCGACAGGCCTGGAGGCCTTGGCTGAGTCACTTCCCCTGGCAGCCTTGGCCGGCGGAGCCTGAGAAGGAGAGAATGTTTGGAAGCAGGAAGTTTTGAACCCTAAGTGAGAAGACAAGGACAACCGTCGTAATAATGCCTGCTCCAAATGGGGTCCCACCCCTCCTTTGTTCACTTCTTGAGCTAATACTTTGTAGCTCCACGCATTCGTTTTTCTGGACATCCTCGAACACCCATTTCCTGCCAAATTAGGGCTGCCTGATTCAGCAACAACTCACGCAGCAGGGGCAACGTCGAAGACAACGCCGGCATGCCTGGAGGAACGGGCATTGCAGGTAAGCAGCACATGCTTTCTTGGTATAAGTATATCCCAAGCACTCTCTCAGGGTGTGTCCCGTGCAGGCCCCCGCTGGTCCCCATAAGCCTTGAGGGAGGGCCTGGCACATGTGACCCTGGGCCTCGGAGGCTCAGAGAAGGCATCCACCATACCAGCCCAGGGTCCCTGGGGTGGGCGCCTGGCCGGGGCGGTGGGGGGAGTTTCCGCAGAGCCCCGGTGGCATAGCCACCCCGTCACCCCTGCTTCCTTCCTGGGTGGCAGTTTCGGGAACAGCCATCTCAGCAGCCACCTGGCACTTTCCCCTGCCCCGGCCCTCACCTGTGAGGAAAGTCCCTGTGGGTCACCTGGAAGCTGGCACGGCCAGAACAACGTGGGCTGGGGAATGAGGCGGGCCACCCCCAGGCTGTGGGGCCGAGGGACCATTGCGAGAGAGGACGACCAGACGCAGGGGTCCCCAGGCCTACCTTGGTCACACCCTGGTGGGGCCTGGACCCAGGGGCACTGGAGTCGCCCCTCTGCCCACCTGTGTATCCGTGGGAAGTCTGGCCTCCCTTCTGGGCCTGAGCCCCTCCTCTACACAGAAGCATTCATTCATTCCCTCACACATCATTCATTCGTCTGTTTGTGCTTTTCTTCTACAGATATTTCTTCAGCACCTACTATGTGCTGGGTGCCGTTCTAGGCAGAGGGCACAGGGGATACAGCAGCGAACAGGACAGACCAAGAGCCTCGCTCTCACCCAGCTGACAGGCTTGTGGGGGAGGCAGGAAGACCACCAAGCTGGAAATAAAGCAGGGGAGAGTGAGGGAGGGTGACTGCGGGGACCCCTTGAGATGGAGCAGTCTTGGTGGGCCTTCCTGGGGAGGTGATGTTTGAGCAGAGACCCACATGGTAAGAAGAAGCTGGTCCACGGGTGAGGGGGCTCACACCTGTCATCCCAGGATTTTGAGAGACAGAGGCAAGAGGACTGTCTGAGTCCAGGGGTTCGAGGCCAGCCTGGGCAACTTCGCAAGACCTCGTCGATGCAGTAAATCAAAAAATTAGCCAGGCATGGTGGTGCGCCCTTGTAGTTCCAGCTACTTGGAAGGCTGAGGCAGAAGGATCGCCTGAGCCCAGCAGGTCGAGGCTGTACTGTCCATGAGCGTGCCACTACACTCCAGCCTGGGCAAATGGGTGTTCGAGGATGTCCAGAAAAACGAATGCGTGGAGCTACAAAGTATTAGCTCAAGAAGTGAACAAAGGAGGGGTGGGACCCCATTTGACCAACTCAAAAAACAAGGAGCTGGTCCGGAGGGTGTGGGAAAGTGCCCCTGCAACTTGGGCTGCCTGTGCAAAGGCCCTGGGACAGGGTCAGTCCAGCCAGTGCCTGGGGAGAGGGCGTGGCTAGAACTCAGTGAGAGGGGGCAGCCCGTGTGGCTGAGAGGGGAGAGGTGGGCAGGGGCACATCACCCAGAGACGCACTCGGCTCCCCTGTCACTTTGTGCAGACTCTGTGTTGCCTCCTCCGAGGAGCCTTCCCTGCTGACCCTGGCTGAACCAGACCCTGCTTTGCTTAACTTCGTGGCTACGTGGCATGTGGGGATGTTGTGACTTGCCCTCCCACAGTTACAGCGGTGGCAGGGCAGAGTGATCGGGAGCCATCTAGACTCCTAGGTGGCACAGAAATTGTGGTCACCAGGACCCGTGCACGGGGTCACTGATGGCCACTAAAGAAAGCGGGTTCTGTGTTTTGTGGCTACAGTGTTTTTTTGAATTTTATTTTTTGAGGAGGAGTCTCACGGTCGCCCAGGATAGAGTGCAGTGGCACACTCACCAGTACCAGAGCCTCGAGCTGCTGGGCTCAGGCGATCCTTCTGCCCCAGCCTCCCAAGTAGCTAGAACAGCAGGCGTGCACCACCATGACCGGCTAATTTTTTTTTTTTTGTAGAGAGAAGGTCTCTCCATGTCACCCAGGCTGGTCTCGAACCCATGGGCTCAGGCAATCCTCTTGCCTCCGCCTCCCAAAGTGCTGGGATGACAGGCGTAAGCCACTGCGCCCGACAGATACTGTGTTGATGTGACATGAGCCTCATGGCTGTGGACCCCAAGCCCTGGCAGCCACAAGAGTCCCCTGAAATCATGATGCATGGCCACCATTCACTGGATGCTTGCTGTGTGCTGGGCACTCGTCCTAGTGTGGTAAAACACGCATGAAATCTATCACTGGAAACAGTTTAAAGTGTGCGCGTCAGCGGTGTTTAGTACGTTCGCAACATTGTGCAACCCTCTCCACCGGCTCGTTCCAGGACATTTCCGTCACTCCAAAAGGAAACCCTGTCCCATGAAGCCGTCGCTTTCCCTCCCCCGTGCCCCGGGCCCTGAACCGCAGACCTAGTTTCCATCTCTGTGGATTTGCCTTTCTGCATGAACAGAGTCATGGGCCAAGTGGAATCTGTGAGCCAAGATCACACCAGTAAGAAGAGATGACGCCGGCCGGGCGTCTCATGCCTGCGGTCCCAGCACTTTGGGAGGTTGAGGCGGGAGGATTGCTTGAGCCCAGGAGTTCGAAGTTACGGTGAGCAGTGATCACACCACAGTGAGATCCTGTCTCAAAAAATAAATAGATATGCGGCTCAGGTGGTCAGGGAGGGCTTCTCTGAGGTGGTGGTATTGAAGCTGACGCCTGAGTCTCAGAGAAAGAGCCAGTGCCTTGAAGTGTCCCTAAAAAACAGGGGGATGACTTTGGGGCTGTTGGATGCCAGACCCCTCGAACCCAAGCTGAGAGGAGAAGAAGTAGGGTGTCCACGCTCAGCCTCTGTACAGCTGGCCACGGGGAAAGCTGGGGACAGGGGACAAGCCAGCACTCCCTGCAGACAGGCTTGGGTTCCGGCCCCTGCTGCCCCATTGGCTGTGTGGCACTGAGAAGCTGGGGACAGGGGACATGCCAGCACTCCCTGCAGACAGGCTTGGGTTCCGGCCCCTGCTGCCCCATTGGCTGTGTGGCACTGAGAAGCTGGGTCACCTCCCTGGGCCTCCGTTCCCCACTGGATGGTGAGACACTCCCACCGATGGTGGTTCCAGGGCTGAAATACAAAGGCAGCCCACTGCCGTGGTTGTCACTGTTGTTATCATTATCTTTGTTATTTATTATTATTATTATTTGAGTTGGAGTCTCACTCCGTCGCCCAGGCTGGAATGCAGTGACACACTCACGGCCACCCCAGAGTTGACCTGCTGGGCTCTGGCGATCCTTCCGCCTCAGCCTTCCAAGTAGCTGGAACCACAGACGTGCACCACCACGCCCGGCTAATTTTTGACTTATTGTAGAGACGGGGTCTTGCCAAACTGCCCAGGCAGGTCTCGAACCTGCAGGCTCAGGCAATCCACTCACCTCGGCCTCCCAAAGTGCTGGGATTACAGGCTGAGCCACTGAACCCAGCCTATCCTTGTTATTAAACCAAGAACCAGGTGTCTAGGGCGGGGCCCAAGGGAGTCAGGGACTCTGGGAATTTCCTCCCCAGGGTTGGAAAGGAAGGGCAACCCCAGAGTGAAAGGGGTGTCTACCTCAAAAGTCCATTGTCCACGCTGCCATGAAATGTTCCAGATCAGAAAACAGCATACTTTCTCCAGAAATGCCGGGGCACCCCCTTATCGGGGAGAAAGCGACCCGGCCCATTCACCCAGAATAATAACTGGAGCCTCTTCCGTGGGTGCCAGAGAGCAGAACCCTAACCCAGGTGCGTAGCACTGATGGGAGGGACAGGGTGACCCAGAATCCCGCAAGCGAGCTCTCAGTGTGGACAGGGAGTTGGGGGCGCCTTTGCTGAGGTTCAGCACGGACTCAGGGGGTGTGTGGAACATCAGGAACATTCTCTGAGCACCAGCTGTGTACCACAGTGTGCTGAGACATGCATGCGTGGACCCGGTCAACACGCCAGCCCTGGGAGGCTGTGCTGTCATAAGCCCTGCTGTCCAGAGGGGAAACAGAGGCCCAGAGAGTTGGGAACACTTGCCCAGCATTGAACAGCTGAGAAGAGACTGAGCCAGGGCTCGAACCCAGGCAGTCAGGATTCGGATGGACCTGCACCAAGCCACCATGCTTCTCTCAAGGAAGCCTGGAAAATGTCCTTGACTGTTTTGCAGAATTAAGTGGCTGTGCACGGCGGAGGTCTCCAGCTGGTGGAGGAAGTGGGAGGGGCTACGGTGCCCCCAGAAGCCTGTGCCCCTGGGTGTTTCCTCCTGGGGTCCTGGTTCTTTCTGGGCAAGGGTGTGGGGGGAGAGAGGGGAGAAAGGGGAGAGCCCATGGTGGGGATGGGTGGGTATCGGGATCCAAGGCCAGGTCTGCAGCCTGGGGACCCACCTGCCTGGGAGGTGCCTGGGAAGGCGTGTGGTCTGTCTACACTGGCAAAGGCTTGGCCCCAACCAGTCCGCTGCCCCAGACTAAGCAACCGCTACTGCCAGCGCCGTGTCCCCAGCGTGCCAGACCTGCTGTGTGACACGTGTCGCAGCCTCGCTGGGTCTCAGTTTCCTCCTCTGGAAAATGGGGTGGACCGGAGCTCAGGTTGGAAAGGTTGATTTGCAGGGTTGGGGCCGCCGCTCCAGCCAATGAAGAGCCACGTGGAGCGGCTGCCACGGGGAGGGCGCCCTGGCTGCAGCGGTGGCCGGCGGGCGGGAGGCTGGACGGCAGGCTCAGGCTGGCTCCAGCCCAGCGCCTGGACGTGGGAGCAGGGAGGCCTGAGCCAGCCAGACCTGAGTCACAGTTTCCCGTCGCTGCCGGGCGGGAAAGGGGTGGAGGCGCGGGGGTGGGGGACAGTGGAGACGCCAGCTGTGGCCTCTGCTGGGCGGGAACCACAGAAAGCCACCTGTCAGGAACCGTCAGGCGCGAGGGGCCCTGGAGTGTCCGTCCTTGTACTCCCTGGGCTACAGGCTGCGGACTCAGCCCCCTCCATGTCCTAAGCCCTCCGGTGGTTGCACACCCACACCCAGGCGCGCGCACACACACACACACACACTCACACACTCGCAGTCACCCACATAGCTACACACACATAGTCACACACAGTCTCAGACACTTACACAGTCACATAGTCACACTCACACACACAACCACACACAGTCACACACGCTCATAGCCACACACAGTCACACAGTCACAGTCATGCAGTCACCTTCACACAGTCACACACACACACATTCAGGCACACAATCACATTCCCACACACACACTCAGCTTTGCAACCTTCTTTCTGTTTCTTGAATCTGTTGGTCAGGCTCCAGCCTAAGGGCCTTTGCACCAGCTGCGTCTTCTGCCTGGGAGCTTCAAGGGACTGACTCTTTCTCTCAGACTCGGGTGTCAGCTTTTTTTTTTTTTTTTTTGAGCTGGAGTCTCACTGTCGCCCAGACTGGAGTGCAGTGGCCACTCCCGGTCACTGCAGCCTCGACCTGCTGGGGCTCCAGCGATCCTTCCACCTCAGCCTTCCAAGTAGCTGGAACTACAGGCGTGCACTACCACGCCCGGCTGACTTTTTGATTTTATTGTAGAGATGAGGTCTCGCCAAGTTGCCCAGGCGGGTCTCGAACCCGCGGGCTCAGGTAGTCCTCTCGCCTCCACCTCCCAAAGTGCTAGGATGACAGGTGTGAGTCACCATTCCCAGCCTTCTCTCCTCTTTCACAACTGTCAGGCCTGGGAGGCAGCAAGCGGGGAGAGGGGGCTCCCTGTCACCCTCTGGCTGTGGGAAGGTGTGGCAGAAGTCCCCAGTGAGAGAACAACCTGCACCCAGCCCAGCACCCCCCAACACGTGTACAGACTCTGTGTCTCCCCCTCCCAGGCTCCCCCACCCCCAGTATAATCAGGCCTATGGGATCCTGGCCAGAGCCGCGGCCAGTGACTCAGCGGGAATCGCCCCAGACGGGGCCAGAGCCCCGGTGCCAGGACCAGAAACCACCTCTGACCTGTCCAGCTGGGCAGGAACCGGGGCAGAGTGGGCGGAAGGGCCCTCACTCCAGGATAGCTGGGCCTGCAGGGAGCTCTGTCCCCTGCCCCGATGGTGCCTGCAAAGTCTGGACGTGGTTTCAGCAGGGAGTTTGTGGCCATCCTGTCTGGCTCTGGTGAAGCCTCGCTTGTCAGCCCAGCTTTGCTGGGTTGTGTTGGGCTGTCACGGTGTATCCCATGGTTCCACTGTGCAGTTTCTGGTTCTGGTCTGTTCCAGAACCTTCCATTCCTTTCTATTCTATTCGGTTTGTTTATTCATTCAACTGATATCCGTGGACCGCCTCCTACATGCCAGGCAGTGTTCTAGAGGTTGGAGTCACAACTTTGTTGTTGCATTTATCTATTTATGATAAATGTCGCCCAGGCTGCAGTGCAATGGCAGGATCACAGCTGGAACTCCTGGGCTTGGGCGACCCACTCGCCTCAGCTTGCTGAGGAGCTGGGACTACAGATGTGTGCCACCACACCTGGCTAAGTTTTTACTTTTTTTTTTTTTTGAGTTGGACTCACTCTGTCACCCAGGCTGGAGTGCAGTGGCCACTCCCGGCCACCGCAGCCTCGACCTGCTGGGCTCCGGCGATCCTTCCGCCTCAGCCTTCCGAGTAGCTGGAACTACAGGTGCGCGCTACCACACCTGGCTAATTTTTTTAAATTTATTGTAGAGATGAGGTCTCACCAAGTTGCCCAGGTGGATCTTGAACCTGTGGGCTCAGGCAATCTACTCGCCTCAGCCTCCCAAAGTGCTGGGATTACAGGCTGAGCCACCGAGCCCGGCCTACATTTTTTTCTTTTTGGTAGAGGTGGGGTCTCGCTATGTTGCCCAGGCTGGTCTCAAATTCCAGGCCTCAAGTGATCCTCCCCCCTCAGCCTCCTGAAGTGCTGGGGATTATAGGTGTGAACCACCGTGCCTGGCCGGGAGTCACAGCTTTGGATAAAACGAGACCCCCGACCCAGGGAGCTCATGGGGAGACCAGCAACAAACCAAAGATCAACATTAGGTCTTGGCGAGAGCTGAGAACAGCGCAGCCAGATCCCAGAAATGAACTAATTCCTGCTAGGTTGCCTAGCTTGGACAAGGGGCAGCAGGGGCCGTGGGGTCAGGAGCGGCCTGCGACGAGTCTGGAACAGAGACAGGGAGGAGGTGAGGAAGGGAGGCACACAGACACCCAGGGGCCAAGAAGAGCATTCCAGGCGGAGGGAACAGCAGGTGCAGAGGCCCCGAGGCAGGAATGGGCCGGTGGCTTCCAGGGCCGCCAGGAGGCTGGAGTGCCTGCAGCGGTGGCCAGAGGGCAGTAGGAAGGAAGGGGGCAGGAGGACACGTCTCTGGGCGCCTTGAGCGCTTGCAGGATTTCCAGGGGTGTCTGGCCTTTCCCTCCAGATGTAGCAGCAAAGCCCCCGGCTGCCGGTGCCCAGCCCGGACCTCTGGCATTCAGGGCCTGGCCCACCAGCCTATCTTCCCCCGCCATCCTGAGCCAGGCCACTGGGGCGGGCCGGGGACCAGGTCATTCGTTCCTTCATTCTTCCGTCCTGTGTTCATTCTACCAGCATCTACTGAGCTGGAACGGTGAGGATGGGCCAGATCCCATCCCTGCAGGGGGGAGCTCCAGGGACCAAGACGGGGAGGGCCCTGGGGGGAGAAATGGAGCGCTGGCTGCCCTGGGGCGGAAAATGACACCCACGTGACAGCAGCAGTGAGAATCGCCTGGCTCCCAACTAGGCAGCCCGGCAGAAATTCGTTCATTCACCCTTCCAGCAGCCACCCTTGTCCCCCTTTCACCGATGGGGAAACTGAGGCACGGGGCAGTAAGAGCAGGGTGGGCAGAGCCAGGCCTTGTTCCTGGGTGCCTGGCTTGGGCCTTGGCCTCGCAACACGTCCTGCAGACGGTCACCAGTTACGGAGAGAGGGACTGTATTTTTCAGTTTATCCCCTGTGGATGTGAAGCTGTGTGTCGTGGATCTGTGGCTGCAAGCACAGCCCAGCACCTGCTGTTGGAGGAAGGAGGGGAGGGGGGACGCGGGGCGTATCAGGCAGGCAGACTTCCTGGAGGAGGCAGCTTCTGGGCAGGAGGGCACAGAAAGGGCCCAGCTCTCCACGGTGCTGTGGGGATGTGCGGCCAGCTGGGGTGGCCTCCAACGATGGGTGCATGTGAGTGCGTGTCTGTGCCGTGGGTGCCTGTGTGTGCTCACATGTGTTGCTGTCCATCCTTTGTGATCGTGGGTGTCCATCTGCACCTCTGTGTCATGTCTCTGATCTGGGCTGTCTGTGTCTGCATTTGCTGGCACCTGGGGTATGTGTTGTATGTCTGGGATGTGGTGTGACTGTGTGGGTCTGGGTATGTCTTTTTTTTTTTTTTTTGGAGTCGGGTTCTCACTCTGTCTGTTGCCCAGGTTGGTGTGTGGTGGCACCATCACAGCCACTGCAGCCTTGACCTCCTGGGCTCAGGTGATCCTCCTGCCTCAGCCTCCTGAGTAGCTGGGACTACAGGCGTGCACCACCACACTCGGCTGATTATTTGTTTCTTTGGGCGCGTGCCTCGACGGACGTTGGTGTTGTGTGTCTGCCATGTGTTCTGAAGTGCGCATGTGTGCATGAGTGCATAGGGAGTCAGTGGTCTCCATTGTGGCATGGTGACGAGTTTTGAACAGGAGCCTCCTGCAGACACACCCCAGGCCAGCAGACACGGCCCCTCTGATGCCGGGTCAAGGTGGGGAGGGGTCGTCTGGTCCCCGGGGTGGGGAGGGAGGCTGAGCCCGGCCACAGCCTCCTCCCTGTCACCCACACAGCCCCTATTCTAGCAGGAGGCATCAGGCAGAGAAGGGGGCTTGGTTCGCCTGCCTTTTCTAGGGCCCCTGGGGGTCAGAAGCCCTCGCAGAAGATATAGAGGTGGGGTGGGTATCATAGGCCGGGGGCATCTGGGGGATCCCAGGGACTCTGGCCTCTGTGGGTCAGATGGGGGAGCTGGCTTTGTGCACCTATGTGTCAGGGCGGCTACAGGCACGCAGGTCACGTGAGCACGGAGGTGCTGAGTTCTTGTGTGTGTGCACAGACAGACACACGTGTGGAAGGGTCAGGGTGGGTCCGGGGTGGGACACAGACACACACGTGTATGTAGGGACAAGCGTGCGTGTGCAAGGACAGACTCACACATGCAAATGGACACACGGATGCAGAGGCGGACATGCGTGAACAGACAACATGTGTGTCCACAGGCAGACACACGTGACTGTTCTCCACGGACCCAGTACTCCCTGTAGGTGCACACAGCTCACGCACGCTCCCTGCATCCTGGGTCCCGTGAACATAGGAGGTCCCCACCCTTGACGTGTGCCTCTGCCACCCATTGTCGACACACGAGAAGCCTGGGACAGCGGCACGAGCAGCCGTGGTGGCAGCACGGGCCCCCGGAGCTGGCCTGGTTGCCTTCCGCCCTCCCGGTCAGGGGTCCCTGCGTTCCACTCCCTGCGCCCTGGCCTCATCCCTCCAAGAGGGCTGGACCGAGCTTCGTGTCCAGCAGTGCCCGTTCCCCTGGTCACGTCTGGAGCCAACCCTGCCTCCTATCACAGAGGAGAAAACTGGGCCCAGAGAGAGTGAGTGAGGTCCTCCCTCAGAGCCACACAGCCAGGAAACGGCAGGTCCAGGCTCTGAGTCGCCCGGAAGTCTTCTGGGCCCAGGACCGTGTGTGCACACACAGGCAGGGCCCTGGCTGGAGAAAGGCCCAGAGTCTAGAGAGTCAGGAGAGGTCAGCAGGGATGTTCCCACCCAGCCAGGGGGTGCAGATTCCAGCACCTCTGGAGGCTGTTCTTGGAACCCCAAATCCCTCCTACTCTGACCTCTGCCTAAAATTTCACCTTTAAGCAAGGGCTGGATGACTTCAAAGCATGCAGATGCTAGGCAATAGGGCTTGGTGGAGACTGTGGGAAGGGCACGTTGCCTTATGGGAAAGATGGCCCATTGCTGTGGGAAAACGGGAAGTCCGAATTTTGATGGGAATCTTGTGGGCAAGGAATTCCAGTTGCTTCAAACCCTGCAGGGGTCAAACGAGACGACTCTGTACCTCTTGTGTCTGCTCTGAGGGCCCCCAGTGTGTGATCTCTGCCTATTGGCTGAGGCCGGAGGCTGGTTGCTTCTTGTGTGCCCCAGAGAAATTCCTGGACCTCTCTGTGTTCAGTTTCCTCGTGGCCAGGCCCAGGGGAGGGAGAGCTGGGACCTGGAAGCAGGGAGGGACTGTCATACCTAAAAGAGCCATTCCTCACACCTCCACCCCTGCCCGTCTCCTGTTGTCTGCTGGGACCTGAATGGAGAAAATGTCCTGCCAGTGCCTAAGCCCTCCACTCCATCCTGAGATACCAGACAGGTGGGCACCTGTGGGTGGAAGAGCAGTGTGTCGGTTGGCCTAGGAGTTCCAGAGGGAGGCAGGTCCTGGCAGGCCAGGGGCATATGGAAGGCTTCCTGGAGGAGGCAGCTGAAAGCAGTTCTGGGCTGCTGGCCTGGAGTCAGGATACCTGGGCTCAGTCTAGACCCCCTGAGGTCAGTGACTGTGTGATCTTGATCACTTCTGTGTCCCCAGCTCCCAGACCAGAGCCTGACACACAGGAGGCATTCAGTAAAGATTTGGAAAATGAAAATAACAGCTTTGAGAGCCTTACCCTAGGCTAAGAACTATGAGCAACCCTATGAGATAGTCGTTCTTATTATCTCTCATTTTATACAGGCGGAAACTGAGTCACATGGAGGTTACATAATATGCCCAAGGTCACACAGCTAGCAAGAGTCCACTAGGGTTCAGACCCAGGCCTGTCTGCAAAGCTTGGTGCATAGCACATCTCAAATGGTTCGATGTCTGCTTCCCCCACCCCCCAGGGCTGTGAGGGCCACAGAGGCTGGGACGATCTGTTTTGGACTAGCACACAGTAGGTGTTCGATAAATATTTGTTGGATAAATGACAAAAGCACTGTCTCTGAATTCTCAGAGAAGTCACTTCTCTCCAAGCCCCAGTCTCCTCGTCTGGGCAGTGGGCACACTTTGACCTCACTGGGTTATTTTGAAAGGAAATGAAAGGAGGGGTGGACGGCGGCGGTAGGAACATCGTGGCTCAGTAGAGAAAGTTTCAGACTCAGCCAGGGCTGGGCTCTGCTCTGAGCTGCCCTCCACCTTTCCAGCTGTGGGACCTTGGACTAGTGCCCTGCCCTCTCTGAACGGCAGATGCCTCATCGGGAGGATGGGGCGCTTTGGAGGCTGGGGATCCGGGTTCTCTCAGACCTGGCGAGCTCTGCCCAGGTAGTGACCGGCCCTGGAGCCTTCCTGGCCTGGGTCTTGGAGGACCTCAAGCTTTGGAGGAGATGGCTTTTGGACCGATCTCTGACCGGGCAGCTCACCCCAGCAGGAGGGCAGAAAGGGCGGCAGAGGGGCTGGCAGAGGCACTGGCTCTCTGGGCCTGACCCGAGGCTAAGCACCTTCTTGTTGGCTGGGCTGGGGCCTGAGCTTGGGGTTCCAGCCGCCCAGCAGGTTCCAGCTCCCCCAGTGGGATAAGCACCACCTCGCCCCACCCCAAGGAAGGAGCCTCTGCTGAGTGCCCGCCTCCTCGAAACCCCTCGACCTGCCTGGGAGGTGGGGGCAGGGCTGTTCCCATTTCACGGATGGAAAAAGATTCTGGAGGAAGCATCTCCAAGACCCTGTCACCCAGCTGCTCCTGCCTGAGCTCTTACCTCTGCCTGACCCTTTTTAGAGGGGGGACGGGGGGCCGAGGGACAAGAGGGACAGCTGGAGGGGCTCCAACGACCCCACAGATGGCCGGAATGGTTGCTCTCGCGGCCCGAGTCTGCAGCCTCGGGAGCTGCCTCATCCGGTTTTCAGCTGAGAAGACAGCATGCGTCTTATGCGTCTTATTCTGTGTCTCCGCTCCCCTCCCTGGGCCCCACTGACCGCTCTCCCGCCCAGGCCTCTGCGTGCACACATCCAGCTGCCCCAAGCCCCTTCCTCCTCCTCCTCCTCACCTCCCTGGAGGATTGCAGCCCGGCCTCACTTGCTGATTCCCCAGCACCCAGCCACATGTGGTCTCTCGCTGCCCTGTGGTACCTGCCATGATCTTGCCAGTCCCCTCCTTTATTTTGTGCCCCCACCAGAGGTCAGCACACCGAGGCGGCGTCTGCCCAGCCCATTCGTGCTGTGTCCCCAGACCCGGCAGTGCCCGGCAAGTCCACGCCTGCTGAAGGTCTGTTCTGAGTGAGCTTGACCGTGGCTGAATGCCCGGCGCACAGTAGGTGCTCAACAAAGGCACCTGCTCCGAGGAGAGACAGGTTGGAGGAACAGGAGAAACACACACCGGGTTCGAGTCCTGCTTCCTGTGTGACCTTGGGCAAGGGCCCTGCCCCCTCTGTTTCTGGACCACCACTGCCTCCACTAGAATAAAGGGTGACCACAGTGGCTCCCTCCAGGGCTGCAGGAAGCCCAGAGAAGGCCAGGCCAGGAATGGGAGCCAGCCAGCCCCGGGCAGGTGCCCACATGCAGCCACCCCTGCGACCCCTCCCCACCCTCCCCTCCCAGCCCCGCCGGGGCGCCGGGCAGGGAGGAGGCTCGATGGTCCCACCTGCTGCCTCCCCTGG
>NW_007249738.1:1599088-1609129 GCF_000164805.1 Carlito syrichta
GGCCGGGGCAGGTGTGGGAACAGGTGTCCGCCGTCCTGCCGGCAAGTCGCGGGGGCGGGGGGTGCCCCCTACACGTGCCGCAACTGGCCCGGCGGGTCGGACACCTGTCCCCTGCAGCTCCTCGCCGCCGGGGCGGGGGAGGGGCCGGGCGGGATGAGGGGTCTGGGCTGGAGAGTCCCAGCCCTGCGCCTTCCAAATGGGGACCCTGGGGACGTCGCTTCTCTAAGCCTCGATTGCCTTACCCACAGAGTGGGCTGGAAGCCGCCGCCACCGGTGTGCAGGCCCCAGTGAATTTGCCAGGCTCACCCATGGGGCAGGGGAGGAAGGCAGAGATGCTGGGTGGCCTCAGGCTGCCCACGGCCCACCCTCCCTGAAAAGCCTTCTTCTGTTACTCAGGGAACATTTAATGAGCACCGACTGTGTACCAGTCATGCTAGACGCCGGGGACACAGGAGTGAGTGGGACAGACGGGGGCAGGAGGTCCCCCACGCTGGGGAAGAAGACAGGAAATGTGCCGGAGAAAGAATGAGCGAGAGCATTCCAGAAGGTGACTCGGGTGGGGAGGTCAAGAAGGCCTCTGGGGAGGTGACCGACAGGGAGGTGACTGCAGCCGCCAGGGGGAGGAGCGGGGAAGAGTTAGGAGTGGGGAAGAGTTGGGGGTGGGCTCCAGGCACAGCCCGGGCAAAGGCCCTGGGGCGGGACTGAGCCTGCCTCTGTGGGAACTGCAGGGACTCCCCCACCCCCCAACCAGGGATCTGGCCTGAGGGACCCTCTGGCCTGCCTCTGCCCCTCCCTGTCCCCAGGGGCCCAGGCCAAGGGGCAGGGTGTGGGCCAGGCTGGAGGAAATGGGGCCGGGACCTGGCCTGCAGGCTCTCCTGGGGCTGCTAATATCCCGAGTGCCGGTGACAAGACGCAGCCCTCCGTGGCGGGCTGGCCTGGGACTCCGTAAACAGCCGCGCTCGTAAAGCTGATCAAAGCAGCAGGCCTGTCCCGGCCTGGCTGCTTCCTGCGGGCCCAGAGCCCCAGCCTGCGGGGACTCCTAGGACGGCACCTCTCAGTAGACTTGCTTTGGGGTCTCAAGGTGACCGGGGGCCCCTGAGCCTGTTCAGGCCTCAGTTTCTCCACTTGTCTTGCAGAGCGTGATGACGGGAACCTCCGGACAAGAGCTTGGCCTGTGGAAGTGAGGTCTGGGAGTTCAAGTCCAGGTTCTGTCTCTGCGTGGCTGCGGGCAAGGAGCCTGCCCCTCCCCACGCCCCTCCCACCCTCAGCGCTGAGATGGGGCTGACCACAGTACCTGTGTGACTGGCCTTGGGCCACCGGATTTTATGTGCACGGTTCATGATGACCGTTTATTGGTGGCCTAATGACAGCAGGTCCCACAGGCCTGGCCCGGGGTTTGTGGATGGGAAGCTGGGGCTGTGGGGAGGGTCCCAGCCCCACCTGCTCCGCCTGGGGCCAGGAGAGCCCCAGAGGCCGGGATCTCCAGGTTGGCAGAGGCTGGGGGCCACAGCCCAAGGTGAAGGAGTGCCAGGCTGGGCTCCAGGACCCCCCGGCGTTTGCTCTTGGTCTCTGAGCCTCTGTCTTCCTCAGACAGGGGTTGAAATCTGCCTGAAGAAGATCTGAAGATGAATTGTTCTGTCGCCTGGGCTGGACAGATCACTGAAACCTCAATCTCCTGGGCTCAAGCAATCCTTCTGTCTCAGCCTCCTGAACAGCTGGGGTGATGCACACCACCAAGCCCGGCTAATTTTTTAATTTTTTCATAGAGATGAGTTCTGGCCAAGTTGTCCAGGCTGGTCTCGGACTCCTGGCCTCACATGAACCTCCTGCTTTGACCTCCCAAAGTGCTGGGAGGCATGAGCCACACGTCTGGCCAAGATCTTGGGTGGCTGGGCAGTGAGGAGTCAGGGCCCTAATAATAGTAACAATAACTAAGACATTTTAAGCACCTACTGTGTGTCAGGTACAGCTCTGGGTGCTGGAACAGTAGCGAAAGGAAAAGCCAGGCACACAGTAGGTGCTTCAGAGGTGACGACTCTCGGATTCTTGGGGATCCTCTGTGGAGGGGACTGTTATTATCCCCATTTTACAGATGAGATGACAGAGGCCTGAGGGCTCAAGTAACAAGCCTCCGATGCTGACCGCTCGCACGGCAGCCCCAGTGCTGAGCTGTGCTTTGGGCCTAGCTCCAAGCCAGAATCGCTCACTCCTTTCCGCCCGCGAGCAGAGTACACTCAATGGCATAGACACGCAACTTCTGAGAGGTGAGTCCAGTCCTGTCCCCAGGTTCCTCTGCCCCGGCCACATGTGAACGTGGACAGGCCCAAACACAGAGGCCCATTGCACATCTGGTGCCTCCGAGATCCACCTTGGTGCCTTAGTTTCCCCAGGTCTCTTCTGGGTCCAGGGCCCATGCTGCACCCCCCACATGGAACCGGTGGGTGGTCCCTTCCCATGTACACCTGGGATGCCTGCTGTCCTCAGGGAGGGCCTGAGGAAGTGGTGGCCGCCCTGCTGTGTGACCTTAGGCAAGTTGCTGTGCCTTTCTGATCTCCCAGGCTCGACCAACTCTGTGGGGTTGCAGGTGCTGAGAAGGCTCTGGCTGGGATCCGAGAGGCCAGGAGGCTGAGGGCCGCTCACAGAGAGCCTGGTGCCTGGCGGGAGAGCCACCGCCATCCTGGCCTCAGGCCTGGGGTTCAGTCCTGCCCACCCTTTCTCTCTCAAGAGAAGCCAGTAACCAGGAGGCCACGCTCTCCAGCCTGCGTGGGTCTCTCTCCTGAATCCGCCTCGCTCCACACCCCGCCCCCCACGGTGACCCAACCAAGGCTGCGACCCGACCCAGCTTGTGGCTCTGCCTCTTTCAAGTATCGGGAGGCCCAGGGGCAGCCAGGTAGCTGGCGTGGTCCGGAGTCCAGGGAAGGCCAAGAGGCCACCCCAGAGGCCACAGTGGTCTCTCCAGAGGCCAGCCTTTCCTGCAGGGCCCTGCCAGGGCAGTTGACAGAGCGCAGCTGTGTGCCTGGTCCCCTGACTTGTAAAGGAGGGAGCTGCCTTCCGGGAGGGACAGCCCCCTGTCCGAGATCCCCCGGCAGGGCGAGGGGTGGCTGTGCCTGCAGATCGGGGACCAGAGTGAGGAGGGCAGGCCTGCCAGGCCCAGATCTTCCCAAGGTCCTGGTGGGGGCGGGGGAGGCATGGCCTGGCATTTCCTGTTTGCTTGGGCAGGACCCAGGGCACGGCCTAGAGGGGAGGCAGGGGCTTCCCGTGGCCCCTCCCACCTCAGGAACCAGCCCAGGATTCGGTGAGGGGCGGGGCCAGGAGCCGGCTTCTGGGCCCCTGGTCTGCTCTCCCCTGGATGTCGGGGTGTGTCCTTGTCCCCCCCCCCCGAAGTCTCCACCCCCGTGGGGTCCCCATTCTGAGAGTTCACGTTCAATGAACAGACTGTGTCCGGGTCCTCCGGAGAGCCCAAGGCCATGACCTTGGACAAACACCTCCCCTCTTGAGCCTCAGTTTCCCTGTCTGTGGAATGGGCCATCGCGAGGGGGAGATGAGAAGCTGTCTGCTCAGCACTTTGGGAACTCCGCTGCCCGAAGGAGGGGCCAGCAGGGTCCTGACACTGACCTCATGTGCTTCCCAGACAGAGGACCAAGGCCATAGAGGTCAGGGCACCCAGTAAGGACACACAGCCATCTAAGACCTCCCTGCTGCTGTCCCTGAGGGGGCAGGCAGGCAGGGCACAGCGTAGCATCCAACACAGAGTTCAGACCCAGCCAAGCCACTCATGGGCTGTGTGGCATTGGGCAGGTCTCTCTGCCTCTCTGAGCCTGTGAAGGCAGCACTTTGGCATGTAAGCCCCGGGGGCAGAGGTGCCCAGTGTTCTTGGTGGGGGTTCTTGCCCGAGGGGAGGTTGTGATGTTCCATCTCAGTCCACTCAGACGGGAGGAAGGGCCCTGCCTGGGAAGGGCCGAGGCTCCGGCTGGGGTTGCTGGAAGAACCGGGAGCGGGGGCTGACCCTACGCTCGGTGAACACGGGACCGACCTGTCCGCACCTTGAGCCTCCTTGGTGCAGGCCTCAGCGTCTGTCCTGCTGATGATCCCAAGGCTCCCACACCTCCAGGCCCCCGGGTCCCCTCCGATCTTCAGGCTTATTCCGCCTCAGCCTCTGCACTTACAGCCTCTGTGTTTACAAGTCTCTCTCTTACTCCCCGCCCCTCCCCCCATCTCCCCTACTCTATTCTTGTTTTCTATCCTTGGGATCTAATACAGAACCTAATTTAGGTGCTTAATAAGCGAAAGGAGAGTAAGCAATGAACAAGTTTTGATTTTTGATCTAATATAAGAATCTTTGTATTTTAATAGACCCATTTAACTTATTTGCATTTATTGGGTTTTTGGGGTTTTTTTGGTTGGTAGTTTGGTTTTGTGATGCTCAGTGGGAAACATATGTAAAGGAGCTTATTGTAGTGGTGATGTTTTGTTTTATGAGTTAGAGTCTTACTCTTTCGCCCAGGCTGGAGTGCAGTGGCACACTCACGGCCACCACAGCCTTAATCTGCTGGGTTCAGGTAATCTTTCTGCCTCAGCCTTCCAAGCAGCTGGAACTACAGGTGCGAGCAACCATACCCGGCTAATTTTTTGGTTTATTGTAGAGACAAGATCTCACCATGTTGCCCAGGCTGGTCTCAAAACCCTGGGCTCAGGCAATCCTCTCGCCTCTGGCCTCCCAAAGTGCTGGAATTACAGGCTTGAGCCACCACCGCACCTGGCTCATTTATTATTTAAATGGATGTTTGGTCTTATTTTTTTTTTTTTTTTTTGAGTAGGAGTCTGTGTTGCCCTGGCTTGAGTGCAGTGGCATGTTCATGGCCACCGCAGCCTCAACCTGCTGGGCTCAGGCAATTCTTTCGCCTCAGCCTTCCATGCCCAGCTAATTTTTTCATTTATTACAGAGACGAGGCCTCGCCGTGTTGCCCAGGCTGGTCTCAAACTCCTGAGCTCAGGCAATCCTCTCGCCTTGGTCCCAAAGTGCTGGGATTACAGGCGTGAGCCACCGCGCCTGGGTGTTTGGTCTTGTGTTGTTCTGTATTATATTTTCCGTTGACTGAAGGTTAAATGAATGAATGAAGTGGAGTTAATTCCAGGTGGCTGAGTGGGCTGGAGATTAGGGCCTCTCTGAGCTGCCCTGGGCTGTCCAGGGTAAAAAGAACGTGAACTCAGATTCCATGTACCGGCCTTTTTTTTTTGTTTTGTTAGAGTCTCACTCTGTCGCCCAGGCTGGAGTGCAGTGGCACACTCATGGCCACCTCAGCCTCGGCCTGCTGGGCTCCAGCGATCCTTCCACCTCAGACTTCCAAGTAGTTAGAACAGCAGGCACACGCCACCACGCCCAGCTAATTTTTTTGATTTATGGTGGAGACGAGGTCTCCACATGTTGCCCAGGCTGGTCTCCAACCCCTGGCTCAGGCTATCCTCTAGCCTCGGCCTCCCAAAGTGCTGGAATTACAGGCTTTAGCCACCGCGCCCGGCTGTGCTGGTAGTTATTTACCCCACAGCCCTTGGGCCCGGGTGGGGGTTCTGCCCAGTGCCCCATCTCCTGTCTCCCCAGACCCCCAGCCCCTCACTCCCACCCCACCTCCCACGCAGGGAGCCCCAGGCTTGTGATTCTGAGTTCCGAGGCAGACCGTCACCAACTGCTGGTGTGGCCTTGACTTACCTCTCCAAGTCTTCCTCACTTGTAAAATAGGGTCATGGTATTGGTTTCCTTCAGTGACAGTTGAAAAGATTTCATGACACAACTTGGGTCAAAGGGCTGAGCGCAGTGCCTGGCGCAGGGCATGCTCTCCATAACAGCTGGATTTTATTGTTATTGTTATTGTACCTCAGGTTCCTTTCATTGTCGGTGACGCCGACTGCCACTTCCTTCCAGGCACCTTGGGAGCCACTGATTCGAAAGCTGCAGCTGAAGAGTCTGTCCCACCCACCCTCTCACCCGTCTTCACCCTCAGCCCCCAGGGAGGTCCACTCCGGGGGCCCGGGGCTCTATAAAGCCTGGCCTATCACCAAAAAAAATGAAGAGCATCTTCATTTTGACACCGTGGCGCCATCAGGACTGCCCCCACGTCACCGCTGAGGACACCGAGAAATCCGGTAGGCACTCATTCGATGCTGCAGACACACCCGCCCTGAGCACCTACTGTGTGCCGGGCCCTGGGAGGCCCGTGGACGAGGCTGAGGGCCCCTCTCCCTCCGCCCTTCTCCTTCCAGGAAAAGGAAGTCAGCCCTGGAGGGATGAAGCCAGCGCCTGGCCTGGTCCCTCCAGGTTCCCAGAAACTTCCCAGCATCTCTGCCTAGTGGGCACACTGCTGCCTTTTCACCAGGAGAAAACGGAGGCCAGGGAGGGGCGTTCCGGCCAGAGTCTCGGTTTCCAGGGGTGGGGACGGCCTTCCTGCCTCTGCCCCCGCTGGTGTCCCTGCCGGGAACACGCTTCCTCCCCGCAGGTCAGGTCAGGCAGATCCGCTCAGCGCCGTGCCGGGACGCAGTGGCGGGCGTCACTTCCTCAGAGGCCTTCCCGGCCAGGAGGGCGACGCCAGGCCCTGACACTTGCCAGCGCCTGGGTTCCTCTTTCATAAAGGGTTTCCTGCTCATTCGGAAGCTCCTGTCCCTTGAGACCCTGAGCCTCCCCGGGGGCGCAGGTGAGGTGACTGGTGCAGTGCTGTGTCCCCAGGCCGAGCGCAGTGCCTGGCACACAGTAGGTGCTTAATAACTGGAGGGGGAGGGAGGGAAGAAAAGGAGAGAGGGAGGGTGGGAGAGGTGGAAATTTGTCCAGTTTTTCATTTGTTCATTCTGCAAATCCTTACTGAGCACCAACTGTGTGCAAAGTCTGGGGAGACAGTGGTGACAGGCACAGACCCAATCCTGTCCACAGGCGCTGACCTGGGCAGTGTAGACCATCGCAGTGTCCGGTGAGGCGAGGTGAGGAGGGTGAGGGGCTGGGAGGGTCATTGGGGGCACCTGGGCCAGCTGTGGGGGAAGGGTCAGCCGGCAGCCTGGGGCAGGCCCCGGGATCCCCCCCGCCCCCAGCTGCAGACCCACGGGCTGTCGTAACTGCCGGCAGCCCAGGTTGCCAAACACCCCCACGGCTGTGTCACTGAGAGCCAGGAGGGGCCGCGCCCAGGCTGGCTCCAGCCCTGAGGCACACAGAGCCCATCGAAAGCCGGCCCTGTGTCTGCAGCCCCTCCACTCCATGGACCACTCGACTTGCAAAGGGCAAGGGAGCTTGGGGATCCGTGTCCCCACCTCCAAGAGTGAAGCCAAGAGTGGCAGGGACGTGGACACCCCAGGCGTCCTCTGGGATCACGGCTCCTCCCTCCAGAGGTGATCTCAGCCTGAATCTGGCCTCCTGACCCTGCATGTGATTTCCGTGTGGCCTTCTGCATTTACTCTGTGTATCCCTTGGGCAAGCCACTCACCTGCTCAGAGCCTGTTTCCTCACCTGTAAGATGGGGATAAGCATAGTCACCATGTCAGAGGATTGTGTTGAGAATGAAAAGAGACTCCACGGAGGAGATGCCACGGAAGCGTTATCCTTCAGTGCTGCTGAACCCCAGAACAGGACCGGACAGACACCGCCTGAACCAAGACTGCAGCCTCTCATCATGGATTTATTCCTTCATTCAGAGACAGGGTCTCACGCCACCGCCCAGGCTGCGGTGGTGCGATCACAGCTCACTGCAGCCTCGACCTCCTGGGCTCAGGCGATCCTCCTGCCTCAGTCTCCCAAGGAGCTGGGATTACAGGTGTGCACCACCATGCATGGCTCGCTTTTTATTTTTGTAGAGATGAGGTGTTGAACTCCTGGGCTCAAGCAGTCCTCCCACCTCAGCCTCCCAAAGCGCTGGGATTACAGGCGCGATCCAACCTTTTGAACAAGCACACGTGTGGTGGTGCCAGGTGCACATCAGCACAGGTCTCGGGCGGCATCGCTGAGGGGCTGGGCCACACACTCCGGTTCATCTGCTCGAGCCCCCGTCAGGTTTGTGTCTCAGATCAGCTCTGAAAAACCAGAGTTCATGCCCGGCTTGTTCTCCGCCGTCCCCCCACCCCTGCCCTGGAGACTCGACAATGGCCGACTGCAGCGAGTGACGGGGCTCGGTCTCCCCATCTGTGTGATGGGCTGATGGGCTGCGGGAGGTGGATGCTTGATAAACCCTTCTCTGCCTCTTTCTCCGTTGGCCGCTCCCAGGCCAGGCCTGGCCTCCACGGTCCTCAGGGCAGCTGTGATGCTGACAGAGCCCTCCAGGCCGCCGGGCAGGGCAGCTCACGACCCATTCATTCATCCTCCTTGCATTCATTCAAGCACGCGTTCCACAAATGTTCCTGAGCACCCGCCATGCGCAGGGCTCTGCTCCAGGCTCCGCGGGCTCCCATCAAGCCTCAGGAGGTTTGTGCCAGCTGCAGCAGAGCCGTGGACTGGGTGGGAGGACGAGCTGGATGTGGGGAGACCAGAGGGGACACGCGACTCCTGTCCATACACAGAGGGGGAGGTGGCCTCACGTGGATGGGCCCAGCCTGAGGCCCTGGACACAGGCCCAGGATGTGGTGGCCAAGCGTCCTCCCGCCTCGCGGGGACAGGGTCAGGCGTCAGCAGCACGTCCCCACGGAGGACAGCTGGGCAGTGGCCCTGGGCCCAAGGGCTGCTCCAGTCTCTGACCAGTCCGGCCCCTTCTGGGAGTGGACCACCCCCACCCCATCCTGGATAACGCCCCCCGGCTCTCTCAGCTCACGATGGAAACAGCCCAGGGGTGCGGCGCCCCAGCCCACCAGGACCCATCGGACAGCAGAAGGTTCTAGAGTCTCGGGATAGACAGGACGGTGCAGAGTTTCAGAGCACAGGCTGGGAGGCCGACAAGCTGGGCCCAAACCTCACTCTGCCTGTGACTGCTGTGTGGCACTGGGCACATGTGTTGCTTCTCTGTTCTCCTGGTTCCTTGTCTACAAAATGGGGACAAGGATAACAATAGAACCTTGTGACAGGGCCACTCCATCTGTGATGGGCGAGTTCATTGTCGGTATCGCCGGAGCTGTGTCTGGCACAGAGGAAGCCCGACAGAAATCTTGCTGTGGCTGTTACTGTTATTCGTATTATTATTGTTATTAGCAGTGGGAGTAGTAGAAGTATGGATTAATCCCAAAGAGAGGCCAGGCTTGGTGGCTCAGCCTGTAATCCCAGCACTTTGGGAGGCCAAGGTGAGTGGATTGCCTGAGCCCGCAGGTTCGAGACCCACCTAGGCAACTTGATGAGACCTCATCTCTACAACAAATCAAAAAAAAATTAGCCGGGTGTGGTAGTGCGCGCCTGTAGTTCCAGCTACTTGGAAGGCTGAGGCGGAAGGATCGCTGGAGCCCAGCAGGTCGAGGCTGCGGTGGCCGGGAGCGGCCATTGCACTCCAGTCTGGGTGAGGGAATGAGACCCCCAACTCAAAAAAAAAAAAAAAAATTCCAAGGAGAGAAAAGGAAGGGGAGGGGCAGAAGGAAAAGTGAGCTGACACCTGTAGAAAAATGTAGACAGAGGCTAGGTGGTGCACACCTGTGATCTTAGTACTTTGGGAGGTGGAGGCGGGAGCATTGCCTGAGCCCAGGAGTTCAAGACCAGCCTGGGAAACTTGGCGAGACCTCTTCTCTACTATAAATCAAAAAATTAGTCGGGCGTGGTGGTACATGCCTGTGGTTCCAGCTACTTGGAAGGCTGAGGCGGAAGGGTCGCCGGAGCCCAGCAGGTCGAGGCTGCGGTGGCCGTGAGCGTGTCACTGCACTCTAGCCTGGATGACAGAGTGAACCCTGACTCAAAAGAAAAAAAAAGAAAGTTCAGCACCTCTAACAACTCATTCACAAATATATCAAGAAATTACTGGGGACGGGCATGGTGGCTCATGCCCGTAATCCCAGCACTTTGAGAGGCGGAGGCCAAGTATTGCCTGAGTCCAGGGGCTTGAGACCAGCCTGGCCAACTTGGTGAGACCTCATCTCTACAATAAACCGAAAAATTAG
>NW_007249739.1:0-6632 GCF_000164805.1 Carlito syrichta
GATTTGTGTCCAATTATGTGGTCGATCTTAGAATATGTTCCATGCGGTGATGAGTAGAATGTATATATTCTGTGGTCTTTGGATGGTGTTGTTCTGTAGGTATCAATTAAGTCCATTTGGTCCAGAGTCTTATTGAGGTTCCGGATCTCCATGCTGATTTTTTGTCCTGATGATCTGTCTAGGGTTGTGAGTGGTGTATTAAAGTCCCCACTTATGATGGTGTTAGAGTCAATGTCTTTCTTTAGTTTTCCTAGAAGTTGCTGTATAAATGTTGGCACACCTATGTTGGGTTCATATATGTTTCGGATAGATATTTCTTGTTGATGGAGTGAACCTTTTATCATTATGTAGTGGCCCTCTATATCTTTTTAAATTTTTGATAGCTTAAATGGTATTTTGTCTGAAATTAGGATCGTGACTCCTCCTTTCTTTTGTGTTCCATTCGCCTGAAAATTTGTTTCCCATCCTCTTACTTTGAGTCTGTGTATGTCCTTTCTAGTGAGATGGGTCTCTTGAAGGCAGTATATTGTTGCCTGGTGATATTTTATTCATTTTGTCATTCTATGTCTTTTCAGTGGTGCATTTAGTCCATTCACATTCAGACTAATTATTGAAATGTGAGAGTTCGTCCCTATCGTGGAGTTCTTATTGAGTTGTTGTTCTTCCACTTGTTTTTTTCTTTTTTCTTTTTTTTGTCTTTCTTTTGGTTTTGGGGTTGGTTCATGTATATTTTATTCTTTTCCCTGTACTCTTGTGAAGAATGTTGTTCTTTTTTCCTTTTCTTCTGTGTTTAGTACTTTCTTAAGTGTTTCATGTAGAGATGGTTTTGTGGCTGCATAAGTTCTTAGAGATTGGATATCTGGGAAAGATTTTAATTCTCCCTCACTGATGAAGCTTAGCTTGGCCGGGTAGGTTATTCTTGGTTGAAATTGTTTTATCTTTTAGGACTTTGAAGATAGGGCTCCAAGCTCTCCTAGCCTGCAAGGGTTTCTGCAGAAAAATCTGCTGCTATTCTGATTGGTCTTCCATGGTAAGTAATCTGGCCTTTTTCTCTTGCTGCCTTTAGATTTTTTTCTTTTGTGCCTACTTTATTTAGGTGAATTATTATGTGTCTAGTAGTTGGTCTTCTCATTTGTTGTCTTGCAGGGGTTCTCTGAATCTCTTATGTTTGAATTTTTGCATCACTGATTAGATAGGGGAAATTTTCTTGAATGATCTCATGGAAAGTTTGTTCCAATGTGGTCTCTCTTTCTCTTTCTGTCTCAGGGAGTCTGATTTCTCTTAGGTTAGGCCTCTTGAGGTAGTCACTCATCTCTTGAAGGTTTTGTTCTGTCTTTTTGAGCTTATTTTCTGTGTTTTTAAGAGTTTGGGTTATTTCTATATTTTGGTCCTCAAGCTCTGAGATTCTTTCTTCTGCTTGGGTAATTCTGCTTTCCATGCTTATCAGTTTGTTATTTATTTCATTCACAGTATTCTTTATTACTGTTATCTCAGATATCAGCTCCTTCCTAGCTTCTTCTTGTGTCTCCTTAATTCTTTTAAATCTCTCCATTATTGTTTTGATATCTACATTTGCAGTTTGAGACCCTTCATTCTGGGGGCTTTTCATTGTTTGCATTCCAAAGTCAGTTTTCTCAGTGTCTGCTCTCCCAGGAGTCTGGGAGAGACCCATACTCTTCTTTTGGTTTTTCTTCATTTCTGTAGATTTTTCTCCCTCTCCCCCTTTCCCTCCCCTTCTTCAATTCTGTTTTTGAGGGAAGGTGGGGTTGCTTTTATTTCTCTTCTGCAATGTCCTGTTCTTCCTTATGAGGGTCTTCTGAATTTGTTCACTTTTCCCTCTGCTTTACAGTCTGTCTATTCAGCAGCATGTAGTCTTGGTTCGTTCAGAGAATCTCACCAGTTCACCTATGCCGTCGCCATCTTGCTTCTATTCCCCCATTAGTATTTCAAGACTTAAATTCTATGTCTGTTATTGGTACCATTCACCCAATAGTCCCAGTCTCTTGGCACATAATAGTATTGGACTTCTCTGTTCCTGTGAATTTAAGTGCAGCCATATGACTTGCTTTGGCCAAGAAAACAGAACAGATATGTTATTTCTGGGCTTTACTTTAAAAGCCAAAATGCAAAGTGCTGTACCCTCATTTTCTCTCCACCATAGCAAGCAGTAATATTTGAGACTGTGGCTGTGCTGACAGCCTGGATTCTCTACTTGGTGTTGGGAAAATATATGTACATGGGTAAGAGTCAGCCCAGCCTTCAGGTGTTCATGGGCTAGCACAGAATTACAAGTGTCAGTTTTAGTATGACTAGTGCATTACTAGTGCTAGTGTGTAGATTACCATGGTAAATTCAATAGTTATTATATTGAAAATATTTTCTAAATAATGTGGAAAAAACTAAATTTGCCAGGAAATATTCATGGAAACGGTCTCATTTTGACTACATATATATATGTATATATATTGATATAGAAATAGATATGTTAGCCAGGCCCAAAAAGTAGGGATGTGTTGTTTCAGACAGAGGGAAGATGTGAAAGATGAAAAAGTAGAAAAGGAGGTTGTAATAACAGAAAAGATGGAGTGAATAGTGGCCTTACAAAGAGATTACAATGGAGGATAACACCCTGGCACAAAGTAGGTACTGAGTAAGTGATTGTCCCACGTCTCTCTTTCCCCACATAAGCTCTATATTGTTTTTAAGGTCAGAGTAGAAGAATAATTTACATTCTCTGCGTAAATATTGTACAAGAACTCTCTTTTTCCCAGTGCCTGCCTCTAACTTTGGAAAAGGCATGACTTCACTAGTCAATGCCCTACTTAAAACTGTCAATGGTTCCTTACTACCTTCGGGAGAAATTCAAACTCCTGGGAGTTTGGTCATTCACAACTTGTCCCCCAACTATCTTTCCAGGATCAATTATTCTCCATTCATGTTCATACTGAACCACAGTGCATGAACTTTCAACTCTTTGAGTCTTTGTCTATCATTCCCTCCACCTTAAAAGCCTTTTTCCTAAAAGCAAATTCATGCCCATCTTTCAAAGTTTAACTTAAATATCATTTCCTAGTTGAAGTCATTTTTTTTTTTCCTGATTCTCTGGACACTTTCTCCCACAGAGTAAATCTTCCTCCTTTCTGTTGTTGTTTTCTTTCATTGTTTTTTAGATAGTTTTTCTACTTTTCCTTTGGTTTTGGGCAGTTCTACTACAATGTACATACATGTAAATTTTTTTATCCAGCTTGGGATTTGTTGAGATTGTTGCATCTTTAGCTTGATATCTTTTGTCTAATTTAGAAAACACCCAACCATTATCTCTTTAAATATTTCTTCTACACCTGGTGTAGTGGCTTGTGCCTGTAATCCCAGCACTTTGAGAGGCAGAGGTGAGAAGATTGCCTAATCTCAAGGGTTTAGGGAACAATACTTGCATAGCATTTCACAGTTTCAAGGCACTTTACGCATACCTTATTTAATCCCTACAATTTGTGACATTATCCCATTCTTTCATTTAAAGGCTTATATTCTGTATCAGTCTGTTGGTACTTGGTGAGACCTCTTCTCTACAATAAATAAAAAATTAGCTCATCTGGTGGTGTGAGCTACTTGGAAGGCTGAGTCCAAAAGGTTGAGACTGTAGTGGCCATGAGTGTACAGTCATGGTATATAAAAAGCTCTGTACCATTCTTGATTTTCTATCCTTATAGGACTCCGTTACCCTCTCTTCTGTAGATACCTGTATTTTTTCCTCATCTCATTCTAGATATTTTTCAGTTTACAAATTCTCTTTTCAGCTTTGTCTAATCTGCTGTTAGAGGAATTCATTAAGTTGTTAATTTCAGTTACTGCATTTTTTAGTCTAAAATGTCAACTTTTGTTAGCTTCTGATTTACTGCCAAACTCCCAATCATTTCTTTTGCCTTCTAGAATATGTCATATATATTTTATTTTTTAGTCTGAAGTTGATAACTCCATTATTCATATTACCTCTGGGTCTGCTACCATTGCCTGTTTTGTTTTTCATTTTTATCAGCTTGTTACCTTGTGTGCCTGGTTATTTTCCAATGAGGTACATACATTGTATATGAAAAACTAAGCGAAGTGTACAAGAAACAGTGCATGACTATGATCTCTGATAGAGAAATAATATATGATCAACAGATGGACTATAGTAAAAATGACTACAAATTCTTTCACACTTCTCCCATTGAGAGGTGGGATCTATACTCCCTTCCTTTGACCCCTGAGATCAGCTGTTAGTCAAGCAGGCACATTCAGGACCTATCTTAAGTCTGACTTGGGAAGCCTGGATTCAAGAGGCTCCCTCTCTACTTGGCATTTTCCTTACCACACAATCCTTCCCCGTGCTTATGTTCCTTTCTTTGGTGAGCTAGGGCCAGTAGTGACCAAGCAAGACTCTCATTGAGGAATAAGTTTCTCCTTTTTGCTAGCTTGCACCAGTTTTCATGAGCAATTCTCTTGGCCTCTCTTTTCCTTGACTTTGAGGTGGCCAAACTTCTATACACTCTCCTGTCCCTAGATGATGGGTGTCAATAGGATGGAAATGGAGTGTTACTTCTCTGTATCGTTCCTTTAGTTCTTAAGCAGGTTATCTCCCATTATCTCAAGACTCCCCTGTGTTGAACTGATACCTTTCAGTAAGGCCTCAAGGAACTGGCCAGTTAGAATGGGAGCCCTTCAAGGTCTTCGTTTTCAGTTATGTCCTCAGTTTTTCCTTTTAGGGAAAGAAGGTGAGGTCCCATTCAACATCTAACAGAATGCTTTCATATATGTAACAGCTTGTCTGTATCCATCAGTCACCAATTGATTTTTTAAATTACTGAAATATAGATTAAGACTATACCATAATGCAACCTTGCATCCTGCCTTTTAAGCCTAATATTTTAATAGAACCATCTTCCACAACTTATTAAACTCTCTCTAAAAATAATTTTTGATGTCTATAATTACTTATCCATTTCCGCATTGCTTAGTAGAAGCTATGGAGAATCCTAGCACTATAAACAAGACTGTGATAAACATCTTTGCACATAAGACATATTTATGTAATTCTGATTTTTACCTGAGCTTAGATGATCAGAAGTAGAACTTTGAGTCATAAAACAAGGCATATTTAATATTCTTGTTACACCTTAAAAATGATCTTTCAAAAATGTACCATTTTACATTGCAGCCTGCAACAGTTTCAAGCAGCCCAGATCTAATGACTTTTGAAGGGGAAATCAAAGGCAAATGGGGTTTTCCCTGTCCATAGAGAATGACAGCATCTCTCGGTGTCCCTGCCAAAAGCAATTCTCTGTTTGGTGGACTGTGAAGTGTGACTGCTTTTTAAACCAATGAAGAGTTATCTAAAAATGGAATTTTGCATTTTTTTAAGTGAGTGGGAGCCAGTTGGCTCTAGATCTGAGCTTAGACAGAGGAAAGTTTGAACTGTGCTACAATTTTTTTTAAATGGGAGATTCACACAAGGATTTTCTTTTTACATGTAAAACTTCCTGCAATAGAACTGTAATGCATTTAGCACTCAAAGATGGTTTCCAAACTGGGTTCAAATCCTGACTCATTCACTGGATGATCTTGAATGTCATACTTAACCTCTGTAAATTGTGTTTCCCTCTCTGTACAGTGAGGTTAATAGCACTCAACTCGAAGTGTTACCAAAGGATTAGAAATATTATTTCCTGACCGACCCTTTCCCCTGAATATCAGACCTTATATACATAACACCTCTCTTTGGCAATCCAATAGGCATTTGAAACTTACGATACCCAAGACTGAAATTGCCCCAGACAACTCCAGACTCTGTAAACATCGACTCATTCTTCCTGTTTCTCAGATATATCAGTGCCACCCTTGACTCCTTTCCCGCTCTCAGAAAACTCCCCATCTGCAAATCCTGATGTGTCTTTCCTCAAAATACATCCAGAATCCAGTCACTTCTCTCAACCCTCACTGCCACATGCCAATCCAAGTCAGCTGGATTGCTTTAGTTGCTTCCAACAAGTCCTTGACTTCTTTCCTTGTTCTGATAGAACAGCTAAAGGAGGACCTTGAGAGCAAAGTCTCACATGTTGCTTTCAACTATTCAGTCCCTCCGTGTCTTCCTCCACAGACCCCATTCTGCTTGGAAGGAAAGCAAAGTGCTGACCTGTTCTGTGAAGTCATGTGATCTGACCTGATCAGCTCTCTGACTGCATCTTCCTCATTTGACTTGTCTCACCTCTCCAGCCATGTGGCCTCCTGGTTACTTTTCCAAGGAACTAGTCTCATGTCCACCACAAGGCCTTTGTACTTATTCCTTGATCTACTTGGAACTGAAGAAGTTCATTTTGTTCTGACAACTCACTGAGTTCTCTGCTTGCCTCCTTCTATAAAAGGTCCTCTTTAACCACAAAATTGACCACTGCACCCATGGGATTCCCTATCCCTCTCCCATTCATCTTTCTTTTTTTTTTTTTTGAGTTGGAGTCTCACTCTGTCACCCAGACTGGAGTGCAGTGGCCGCTCCCGGCCACTGCAACCTTGACCCGCTGGGCTCTGGCGATCCTTCCGCCTCAGCCTTCTGAGTAGCTGGAACTACAGGCGCACGCTACCACACCTGGCTAATT
>NW_007249739.1:6682-36259 GCF_000164805.1 Carlito syrichta
AAGTTGCCCAGGCGGGTCTCGAACCCACGGGCTCAGACAATTCACTCACCTCAGCCTCCTGAGGCGCGAGATTACAGGCTGAGGCACTGAGCCCGGCTCACTCATCTTTCTTTATACCTCAGACACCATATGGTTGCCTTGTTTATTTGTTTCTTTCTTCATTTGCTGTCTCCTGATTAGGCAGTGCCAAGCATGGGTCGAACTGTCTAAAGTCTTACTTGAAGGAAGCTCCACTTGGAGTCACCTATTAAGCCCCCCTTTATCCTGCCCTAGTTTCTTTCCCATCATCGCGAGGGTCTATGTCAGATCAGGTCCAGTGCTGGAGACAGGAGCAGTGTTTCCATGGAGCCAGCGAGTAGCTTGGCCTTGTCCCATGAGCACACCCCACAGTTGATCCATCCCGTCGCTTAGAGATGCAACGTGCTCTATCCAAAAGGGTAAGCTAGGAGAAGAACAATTCCAATTCCAGCATAGCAAGGTTCCACATTCTTGGGGGCTGTAAATACTGGGAATAGTGCAGCCCAGGGGCGTAGAGTGATTGGAAGGTCACTGGCGGGCAAGGAGGACTTTGCCTTCTCTGACCCTGGGATTCTGCTGATGGCTAGCGCAAACCTACTGATATTTCTGCTGAGTGCCCATTCTTGTCTGCAGTCAGCAGTCCAGGGGGTGCTAACTGCATTCAGGTAACACTTCAGAAGGTAATTTCACGCCCTGCCTCAGTGCTGATGAGGCACTATTAATTTGGGGACACTTTAATGCCACTTCACTGTGCCAGCTTAGCAACCTGGCTAATTAGTAGGGGGGAAATGAGTAAAGAGTTGATTTAAAGAGACATTTCAATAAAGAAATAGTTACCACAAATGTTTTGATGCAAGGGGGTTTGTGATTCTATATATGTCAGTGGAGGTAAAGGTATGATCTTGTTGATAGGCATACATGGAATTTCATACGTTTTTAATTATACATCAGTAAGGTGTAGTACAAAGGAAATATATATATAGTGGAAGGTAGGTGGGTTTGAAATAAGACAGATCTGACTTTAATCCAAGACTCTGATCTTTCTAAAACAATGTGAAGTCATTCGATCTCAATGAACCCCATGTGTCTCATCTATAAGTGGGAAAAATACTCCCAACATTGCAGGGTTATGGTGGGGGTTGGAGATGGCTGTGCATGATGTATTTGGCAGTGTGTTGGCCCATAGCAGACATCTTGCACATGGTTTATAAATGTTGTGTCCATTATGAGATCTTCACAAACTAGAAACGCATTCTTGAATTGGATTCTGTGAACCAAGAGTTGTTTGATCATAAAATTTCCTCATTATAATATTCCTGGCAAGGAATAGGCTGAAATGACATCCAAGGGCCTACTAGGTTTAGCTGAATGGATGCCATCAGTGTAGGCTCACCTGGAGACAGGACTCAGCATAGGTCAGCAGAGTTTGTTCAATGGGGATTGGGACCTTTGGGTTCAGAATATCCAGTCACATGAAAGATAGAAACTGTGAGGTCAGTGTGGGAAGTCATGCATGTTGCTTTCTAAGGAGCAGGCTCTGAGCCAGGCTCTTGGAAACCACTCGTGGTGAACACATAGGGCCTGCTCCAAGGGAAGACAGGAAGAAAATGAAATGAGATATTTCAGAGGTTGTCTAAACCAAGACTTAAAGTGGTAAAGACCAGAAAGTCTTCATGAAGAAGAGGATAAGAAATGTTATCAGACTTTATGGTGTGAGGTATATGGGAATATAGTAAGTGACATCCATGTTTTCACTGCCTAAGCTCAGATGAGAGAGAAGCAAGGAGTGTGATATCAATGAACGTTTGTCCACGTGGATGGGAACATCAGGAGTAGGCAACCCATGTTCCCTCCAACAGGGAGTTTGACACAGCAGTGTAAACATGAAACGTTGCAGCTTAGTTCATGTTCAAGGTGCTACATCTCTCTATAGTGAGCAATTGGCTTCAAGGATCACAACACTGTCTCATGATCAAGTAAAAATGTCTGTCTTTCCAAGGTCAGCATGGGATTTTATTTTCTACAGTTTTCACTGCTTTGATTATTTTAGGATGCTTTGCTCAATTTATTTTTGCAGCCAACTCTGCTGGCTGCCTATACAGTAGCATTCTCCCCTTCTTCCTTTCTCATAGAGCCCTGTCTTTCTTTGGTGCGATGGAGTGCACAGTTAGGAACACTGGATCTCCGGCCTCCCTTGCAGCAAGCAGTGGCCAGTGGGATGAAAGTGTGAGCCTCAGTGTAAAGCCTGCTGGTGTGGTGAGCTTGTACTTTCATCATTTTCTGATTGTTCTTGCTTTTCTTCTTCCTGCCTGGAATATGAATGTGTTGCTAGAAGGTGCAACACCCAGTTTGTAACCATAAAGATGAAAGGCATTGTTAGGGATGATGGGATAGGGAAATTGGAAGAGCCAGTGTGCTCAGAGGTCTAGACTTCCTAGACCTCTCGCGTCTGAGGCTGGGTTGTGTGTTGGGTTTTCTGTCCCTGGGAGTCAAATGCATTGCCTATTAGTCTGAATTTGAAGTGTTAGATTACACTAAAGGAAGGCATGGACTTGTTCTGTCTAATGTATAGGACATATATTAAGAAATGGCTATGACCCTTAAGTGACACAGGGGCCCAACAGGTACAGAGTTGAAAAGTTAAGTGAACAGTACTTGGCAATCAAGTGTTTTGTTTGGAGAGACAGAGAAGGTGGTGATTTTCATAGTCACAGGCTGAGACACAAAGTCTGACAAATTATCTGACTGGAAACAGAATATGTGAAACATCATGGAACCAGAGAATCAAAGCCTACAAGCAAACTCAAGCCTTTGAGGAAAGCAGCATGGGTTAAGGCAGGACCAGAAAGACAACATTTCAAATCACAACTCTGCCACTTACTGCTGTGTACTCTAGTAAATTGCTTTATCATCCCAGGACTCAGTTTCCTTCTCTGTAAAATGGGGCTGTGAGATCTACCTGATGGGAGGATGAATTCACATCCTGGTCCATATAAATCAACCCCTGGAACTGGGCAGGTCACACATGCCTGACCAGATGCGGCAGCCCTGCCCAAGAATGTGGCTGACCAGGCAATGATCCTGTGTTAAGGTCATTAACTTCTTTTACCCTCACAACACCTGTATGAAGTAGATATAGCTATCCTTGTTCTAGAAACAAGGAAAACAAGACTCAGAGAAGCTATTAACTAACTTGAAGTCATCCTGCTTTTTAAAAAAGCATTAGAATGCTCTCCTAGCCTGGTCAGTTTGGTTCCAAATGCACTTACACTATCTGACAGATTTGCTAGGGATTGCTAGTCTTTGTTTTGCAAAGGGACCCTGGTTATAGTTGGGCAAGTTCTTATGCAGAACACTCCATTTACTGACCTGGAGCTCAGAGTCACAAATAGAAGTGTATAGGAACCCCATAAAGTTTTCTTAAAGGTAGCTAACTAAGAGCATGTATTTTTTCCCTTTGTCTGGCTGGACCATGACTGTGATGGTTGTCACTTCAGGAACCCTATCAGGCTCTGAGGTAGCATCCAACAAAGAAAACATGAACTTGAATGGAAAAGTAGAAAGTTAGGCTGCTCCCTAATGCCCAAGGAAGACTCCTTACTAGACCCGAGTTCCCTACCTGTGAGCTTCTGTTTAATGAGGGAGTAATAATGTTGCTCTTTATTTTTTTTCTGTTTTATGTAGCTTAATAAATCCTGTCTTGCAGAGCACAAATCCTAATCAATATAACTAATGCATCTATGAGGGCTATTGGCTTATAAGCTCAACCTGAGGTGCTAGGAATTTCATATGTTTTTTTAATTATAAATCAGTAAGGTGTAGTACAAATGAAATATATATAGTAGAAGGCACGTGGGTTGGAAATAAGACAGATATGACTTTAATCCTGACTCTGGTCTTGCTAAAACAATGTGAAGTCATTCAATCTCAGTGAACTCCAAGTGTCTCATCTGTAAATAGGGATAATACTCCCAACGTTGCAGTATTATGGTGGGGATAGGAGACGGCTGTGTTTGATGTGCTTGGCAGCGTGTGGGTTTATAAATGGGAGTCCATTGTGAGATCTTCACAGACGAGAAAAGTATTCTTAAAGTGGATTTGGTCAAGTCCAAGAGGTAGCTGGAGTGCAGGCCCAAGTGCAAGGTCTGCTGTGAGGACAAGTGGTGTCTCCACATTCTCACACTGCTCTTCTTTCTGGGACAGGCAACTGTGGTACACTGGAAACAGGCTGGGTTTGGAGAAAAGTCCAAAGCCAACTGATAAGAGACCTCACAAGAGCTGTGTGGCCCTGTGCTGGTGCGCTGAGCCTCAGTTTATCTGCAAAGCAAACATCATGTAATTATTCCTACTTCATTAGTGCTGTTATGAAGAATAAACAGGATGTGAGTGTGAAAGGACCTAGCTCAGTTTTGCCTCCTAACAGGTGCTGGGACAATGGACAATACCAAGTCAGAACCTGGAGTGAAACCCACACATTTTCAAAATGTTTGACTCCTTCTTCTTTTTTCCACTCTGCTCGTATAATCACACCCTCCCTCTCAGCACGTCTCATCAGGATCAGTCGCTCCCTCCATGGTCCCTCCTTATGCTTCCTGTGGGTGGGACCCTGTGCTCACCACCTTGAGTTGCAGTTGGAGTTCTTTTAAGAATGTGGGCAGCCAAGAACAGGGCCGGGGCTTCATGTCATTGTGTGCCCTGCGTCCACTGTGTACCCTGTTGTTCAGAGGCCCCCGGCATCATTTGTTGATTTTTCAAGAGCTTTGATTTTCTCTACCTTGATGGGGAGGGATGGCCGTGGTGAATGCCAGCTATGTTTCACCTACACATCTCACGGTTAGTGAAGTTATTTTTAGTTCTTAAAATAACCACAGCCCACAGCAAAAGCCACCTGACCGGAGACCACAATTGGTATAAAAATAGGAGCAAAAGGGATGGTCCTTGGGGTCCCAGGACCTGGTTTAATTCCCAGCCTCTGTGTTCTCTTTAGCTATGTGACATCAGTGACAGGTAGTTACTGAAATGATTAAATGAGTGTCAGGGACAGAGGACACAGATGCAGGAACCTGACCCCACACTGCCCTCAAGCAACTGTCGATCCGTGCAGGAAACAGATTAAGAGGCAGCCACAATTGAAGCAAGAGGCCAAAAGTGTGAGGTGGCCTTTTGGGGAAGCTGCACTGTCCTCTACAATATGCAGCACCTTCTGTCTATGACCCTGGCACAGAGTCAGTGCTCAACAAATATCTTCTGACATAAAAGTAGGGGTATGAAAACTGCAGAGAGTAAATGCAAACATTAAATTCAAGCTGAGCAGAGAGCACAGTATGACTATCTCCCGGGGCTGCAGGGTGTGCAAACCAATGTGGGCTTCGGAGGGGAGGCGAGAAGTCAAACAAATGAACATATGATTAACCTTTTATTTTTCAGTTCAATCAACAAACATGTCCCTCAAGCTCTCTCTAGGGATACTGAAGTGACCTGATCTAATCCCTGCCCTCAAATAGCTTATGATCAAAGATAATACAGATGAATGAAGTGTCATTTGCCCTCCGAGACAACTAGGGCTAAACCCTATTCTTCAGAGTAAAATATAAAAAGTAATATTCCAGAAAATTATTGTACCACTTCTGAGTATGAGAGGCATCTGAAAGACATACTTTGGTTGCTAGAATCTAAGAAATGTGAAGTTATTTTAATGACTTGAGAGGAGAACTGGGTGGGATATTTAAATAGGGGCTGTAAGTATTCACAATAGCAAAAACATAGAACCAACCCAGATGCCCATCAAAAGTGGACTGGATAAAGACAATGTGGTATGGATACATGATGGAGTGTTATACAGCCTTAAAGAAGAACAAAATCATGTCATTTTCAACAACATACATGGAGCTGGAGATCCTTCTAAGTGAACTTTCATAGAAACAAAAAAATTGAATACCACATGTTCTCGCTCATAAGTAGGCCCCGAACGTTGGGCACAAAAGAACATACATAGGAACAACAGACTCCGGGCACTACTAATGAGAGGAGAGAGGGAGGAAGATAAGGGGCACACAACCACCCTTGGACATGGTGCCATGTCCACTACCCAGGGAGAGAGGGCTCACTAGAAGCCCAAACCTCACCGCCATGCAATTTACTTATGCAACAAATTTCACATGTGCCTCGCAACTCTAAAATAAAAATTTTAAAAATTAAAACAAACAAACAAACAAATAAATAAGAGGGGGCTATAGCCAAGGACCCTGGGTCCACAGTTGTGTCACAGTTGCAGACACTCAGTCAAGGGACTTGTAAGGTCTTAAACGAAGGAGGGAAAGGACCAACTTGTAAGCTTGGTTTGGGGATGGTGGGAAGAGGTGACAAGTGAGAGGGACATGAAGAATAAGCTCTTTCCCTGCTTCTATGAACTCACAGGCTCCTCTCTCAAATGCGTCCAACAAAAATTTGGAATAAGAATACATAGGAAGGAAAATAAAAGAAACAGATAAACTTCTGGTTTCCTGCAAGGGCAAAGGCTTTGCTGAACCGCCTGTAAGACTCACAAGTGCTTGAGGGTGCTTTTTAAAATTAATATTTAGGTTCAAGTGGAGTGAGTGCAAATTGAGTACTGCAAAAATGTTGTGGTGAGTGTGCACAGATGCTGGAGGGTGCCTGGGGCTTTGGTTTGGGAATGGAGTTGACGCTGAAAACTCTCTTTTGAGGAGGTTCCCTCCAGGTGACCTGAGGGGTGATTTTTATAGCCCGGTTACCAATATAGAAATCTCATAACTTCACAGCTTTCCTTTGAACAATTCTCACTGGGAAATGATTCTCTAGCCCAAGAGTGAAAACACTTTTAGTGTAAAGAGTCAGATAGTAAATATTTCAGCCTTTGCAGGCCATAGGGGGTCTATCAGGCTACTAAACTCGGCCCCTGTAGCAAGAAAGCAGCCACAGACAAAACATAAATGATCATGACTGTGTTCCAGTTAAACTGTGTGGACTATGAAATTTGCATCTCCTCTAATTTTTCATAAATCATGAAATATTGTTTTTCTTTTGATTTTTTCCCACCATTTATAAATGTAAATTTTATTATTAATTCATGGACTATGCACAGACAGGCAGAGGGCAGATTTGGGTCGTGGTTTACTTATCCCTGCTAGAGTCTTCCAAGAGTGTCCCCAAGGGTCAACACATTACCAGAGTGGCCCTTCAAGGGGCCAAATGCAGCAGGCGCCATGTCTGACCCGGGTTCTAAGCAGAAAATGGTAATATAACAACAAAAACAGTTTGAGGAAACGTGTATGTGTATAGCATTTTCAATATATAATATACCAAGGCTGCCAAAAAATGTGTACTCATTTTAAGAAAGGAAAAACTGTATGAAAATTGGAATACTCAATATATATCGATAGCAAAAGAGGAACACAAGTCACGTTTGACTTCTGCAATCACAAGGGGTGCTCAAAGTGGTTACTCTCAGCGTCTAGACACTTCTGATTATGGTGAGCTAAAAGTAATACATAGATAACATATCTCTTAAAATGTGTATACTCTTTTGGCATCCGGGTATTATATTTATATAAAATTAAATATCTATGTGTATTTAGATAGAGTCATTCGGTATAATTTTTGCTACTTGGTTCCATGTATTCTTTTTTTTCTTGAGTAAAGACTATTTATTGAATGTATAATGAAATAAAATTGTGGTTTAATGATTGTACATTGTATGTCTTTTCTTTTAAATGAGTTCACAAGCAGGAAAAATCCCGGCAGATTGCATATCCCATGTGCTCTCTGGGATGGTTGACACCTTCTCAGACGTTCTGAAGTCACATAGCTTATCTGCCACTCTCTCCTCACCCCCATTTTCCTTCCAACAACGATTTCAAGTGGTCTGTGAATTGGATGCTGAAAGTCATATTGAAAAAAAAGGTCTTGAACTAATCACAACAGGCCTGTCATTTTTCTCTAGTGGGGGACATGAAAGGTTCTGCCTCTTGGTGCTCTCCCAGGTCATAAGGAGAGGCCTGGAATGCCTTATGAATGGTGACAGGGGTCCTTTTAGAAATTCTTCTACCCTGTGCCCACTAGAATGCAAACTCTCTTAGAAAACAGATTCTATTGGTCATCTATGTAGTCCAGGAGTTCGGAACAGTGCTTTCACATAGGAATGCTCCTCATGGTTTGTTGGAAAAAATTTGAGTGACCACCAATCTGAATTTTTCTGTGTCTTGTTGGGTGAATTATTTCTCAGATTCCCTAAGAGTGGTATGAAAATAAAAAGTCATTGGTGATTTACTGATTTGCTTTTTCTTCTCCCGCAGCTTAGGACCTAAGCTTTACTGAAAAGAACTCATCCTATTCTTTAGTTCACCATCATGACTTTATGTGAAGCCTCTTCATGGTTTGTGGATGTATGTATTTACGAATGCATGGATGAATGCATTTTAATGATAGTCTCTGTCTTCCCACTTCTGAAAAAGGACAGGCCTGTTGTGATTAGTTCAAGACCTTTTTTTCAATATGACTTTCAGTATCCAATTCACAGACCACTTGAAATCATTGTTGGAAGGAAAATGGGGATGAGGAGAGAGTGGCAATAAGCTATGTGACTTCGGAACATCTGAGAAGGTGTCAACTTTCCACAGTACTCTATTGAGTTTCTGTCCTTTCAATCATCTTTCTTACACTCATTTCGGAGTTTGTATTTAGTCATTGATCTGTGAATATCTGTGTTTATTTGTAAGTTCATTTCAACATTCTTTAGTGCCTACATGCTACGTGTTAGCAATTCTTGAATTCCCCTTGAATCAGTTGTGCATCCTATGGGTTCAGTCATTAATGAGTTAAATAAAATTTTTGATAATAATTCATTTTATATTTATAAGAGAGCTATAATTTTGCCTTTTTTCAAAAACTGTCTTTTAACAAAAGCTATGACTTTTCCTCTAAGCACTGCCTTGGCATCGTGCTCCAAATTTTGACATATTATGCTTTCATTGTCATTTATGCTCAGCATATTTTTAACCCAATTATCATTTAGTAGTCCACTTTTTAGATTCAAAACATATCATTTTAGCTCTCCTTTCCTCATTGATTGCTAAGTTTATTGCGGATGATCAAATAGCCTGATTTATATATTTATGTTATTTCATTACACAAAATGTAGAGGTATATTATAGTGGCATTTGAAGTATAAGAGTATAGGAAAATGTAAATAAAAATCAGGACATTGGGAAATGTATTGTAATGCAGATCTCAGTGGTGCTGGATCCACCTGGACTATGGTCACTGCTGCTGTCCAGATGTATCTGGGCATGTCTAGGAAACAGGAGTGGCTGAAGAAAGACTTATAGTGCTGGAGGAGGGGAATTGAGGTGAAGGAACATTTGGAGACCCCCCAAAAATATGTTCAGGCTTGGTAATTAGCTAGGAGGATTCATAGGACTTAGCATATAGTCATACTCATGGCTCTAATTTATTACAACAAAAGGATAAGAAGCAAAGTCAGTAAAGAGAAAAGGTGTAGGGGACAAAGCTCAAAGGAAACCAGACGAAAGATTCCAAGAATCCTTTTCCAGTGGGGTCCTAGGGAATAGACTTAATTCTTTCATAAACAAGTTGTGACGTGTGTGAAATGTTGTCTACTAGGAATACCCTCTACAGACTAAGTGTCCAAGGTTCTTATCGTCTGCCTCTACCTAGCATGGACCAATATTCAAGACTTCCAGAAGAGAAAGCAGTTGTCCTACAGGTACCACATTGTCTAAAGTGCTGTGAGTCTCCCACATCATTTCTGGGGTTGGTGGAAACCCTCCCGAAATCCAAGGTCCAGGGTACCAGCCATAAATGTAGACCTTTCAAAGGAGAGCAGTCCCAGTCCTGCTCTGTTAACTCCTTTCTGCTTAAGGAGCCTTTCGGCTGGCTTTGAGAGCTTTACCAGGATCAGATTTCAACCTCCTGAGGAAAGTGGTGGTTCAGAGTGTAGCATAGTGATTATTCCCAAATCTGCCTTTGCAGAACCTGGGGAAACCGACTGAGTCCTAAGGAGAGATAAGGCTTTGCATACTAGGGCTGCTTAAATAAAAATTCCACCCCCTTCCTGATTTGCAGGAGAATCTTAGGAATGCTGGAGAAGAGTTTGGACACAGAATGCTATCCTAGGGGGTAGGGCTCACTCTTCTGTACAAACCTAGCAAACCTCACAGGGTCAGTCTGGAGTCAGACAAGAGCTTACCTTTCCCTCTGAGGCTTTCAGGATGATGCAGATGACAACATTTTAAAGAAACTATAGAAGACTTAGACTTGATCATTTCTGTGGAGAGGTCTGGTACTTCCAAAAAAATGGAACAGTTGGGTCATGTGGGGGAAGAAGGTTAAAAAGACAGGACTTGAGAAGAGAGAGAAGTACAACAGGGAATCATGGAAAGAGAGTGTAAGTGCAGGGCATCAACCCAGGTCCTAGGATGTGATGCCTTGCCTCTGGAATGGCAGGGAAGGTGTCGGGAGAGGCCCAGTTCTTTACCAGCTGTGTGCAATATTGGGTCAATCACCTGAACTTTCTGGAAAGAATACTCTGAACTTTCCTCAGGAGTCAGTATGTATTTTTACTTTGAGGACAGGCAGGTGTGGTGGCAGGGGCAGTTTTATTGTCAGCACTTTCATTATGAGCCACTGGCTGGGTGGTGACCACTGTCTACATACAGATGAGGACACAGTGAGAGAGGGAAAGGGCACTGTCAACACAACTCCAACATTCCCCACCCTCATACACAACATAAGGCAGAGAATGGTTTCAATACATGTAAAAGTAGTTCATTATAAAAAGTCTGGGAGGTGGGGCCCAAAGAACTGCTCTGGGAGCCCTTCTAGTGAGGATAACCTGCAATTGTTGGACATGTTGGCATGGCCAGAGCCCTGGGGCGTGGGTGGTGGTCCAAGGAATAGCAGCAGAGACTAGAGCCTGGAGAGTCAGTGTCTCCAGAAGGTGCTGTCCAGGTGGGTAGAGGAGCCAGGGCACTCGAGAGCTCCCCCAGGCATACCCAGAGACACAAGCCCATGCCCTTCATCAGCAGGTAGGGCTAGAGGCAGGGAAATTTGAGTTAAGGCCATGACAGAAACCTCAGATGAACTTGTACACTGAGACCTTGGGAAAGTTTTGGGTTACATTAAAATGCAAAGACACTACCCGAAAACAAAATTAATTAGTGGCTAGGTAAGTACAGCATCACAGTTCAGTGTGGCTGTCAAGTAAATACAGCCAGAGGAAATTAAAAATTTTCTTTTCTATATTTATCTGCCTAAGAAACACTAAATGGGATTTAATTCATAATTCTGAAGTGCCTCTGAGGATCTTTATTTGGCCTTGCATTGATTTATAAATATTTTTATCTAGAGAACCTTCCAAAGGAAGGAGAGTCAGGCAGTGGTGTAGGTTACAAAAATGGCCCTGGGGTAAAATTAAATATATATATATACCCACCAATGTTCATATTTTTTATTTGTACAACAACAGGTGAAGAACCACCACCCTCTTCTCCTTGAGAGCAGGGAATGTCACAATGTCACCTAAAAGAACTTGGGTTTCTTGGAGGAGGAAGGGCGTTATGGTGGACTACTTTCCAAAACTCTCCCAACAATATCTCTTGCTCTACATGCTCTTCTAGAAACTTGCCCTCTCCCAGAAAGAAGTGGAAACTGTGTCCTCTCCCCCTGAACCTGGGCATACATTTGTAACGTTCCTGATCAATAGGTCATGACAGAAGTGAGCTATGCGACAGGCCAGGTCCTAAAAAAAGCCATGCATTGCTTCACTGTTCTCTTGGGGATCGCATGCTTAGAACCCAGCGGCTTCTCTTGGGGAGGGAGTCCGCACCAGGTAGGGATTCTGGCTGGTCAAAGTTCAGCATAGACTGCCAAATATGTGAGTGAAGACACCTCCAGGTGATTCTAGCCTCCACACGGAGGTGCCAGACATAAGAGAGAAAAGACAAGTTGTCCCTGTTGTGTCTGTTGGTATTTCTGATCTATGGAACTCAGAGCATGATAAAATGGTTGCCTTATGTCACTAATCACGGAGTAGTTTGTTACATAACAAGAGTAACCAGAACAGGTAGTGTCATCTTGTCCTTTGTCAGTGGAAGTGAGCAGCGTAAACACCAGGGTTCTCCATAACCCTGGGTGCTGTGCGGGAGAGTCTGTGGATCACTGTGGCCAGTGATGTGTCCCCTCCATGGCACTGTGGACTGGCACACTTTCATAGCACAGCTGAAGTGAGAGGGTAGTTCATCATGTCAGATTTCATTTCTCTCTGAAAAGGGCTTTGTTTATGATTATTCCAACAATTGATGTTCTTGGCAAGGAATGGGTACCTTGTGAGCTTTGACTTGCCTTCCCTTCTACCAGAAGCCCTCCACTCTGTCCCCAGGCCGTGGCGACACACCTGGACTCCTACCCAAGCTGGAGAGCAGCTCCCTTGGCCCCTCAGACCCCACACACTGCCAACCCCAGTCCTGACATGCCACTGACAGAGGGCTGGTGGGCACATAGCACTTTCAGGAATGGTGACAACCTCGGTGCAGTGGACAGGCCGGATGCCCCAGGCAGGAGACGTGGCACACAACTAGCTGGGGCCCGGGTCCAATGTGCTCAGACTTGCTCTTAGGTCACAGTCAAAGGGGTCATATGTGTCAAGGAGGGTTGGAGAAGGGGTAATACTAACATAGCAGATGACAGGTGCTGAGTGCAGGCAGCAGAAATAGGCTTGGTGAAGACTTTTTGAGGCAGAATTGACGGGATTTTGTTGCCAATTGTACGCAGAACACAGGAAACAGTGATGGTGTTTTCTAATCTGGATGATTGGAAAGTGAATCCAAAAAAAAAAAAAGCCAAATGATAAGAGGCGGGAAAGTGTAGTGACAGGAAAAATGAGGACAACTCTGAACTGAACAGTGAACCAGTTATAAGACACCCAGGAGAGGAACATGGGACTTTAGGTACAAACCTAAGGCCTAAAATGGAGATTTCAGAGATCTAGAGCTGGGGACAGACGCAAGGAACACTCAAGGGCCCAGGGAGCAGACGGAGGGGCCCGAGAGTGCCCAGGTGACTAGCCTTCACATGATGACCAGAGGAAGCCGAGTCTTCAGCAGAAGGAGATAGGAGGGCGAGATCTGGGAGGAGAATCTTCCATGGCCCTGGATACGACTCCCCACACCTCGTAGGTGCTCAGTAAATGTTTGCTGAGTGAAGACAGCTGACATCCAGACAAACTGCAGCTGGTCTCTAAGACAAGGAAAACACTGGAACCAAAGCACAACAAGTAGAGAGTAGACATGTAAGGGAACAGCTGATTTACCTCAGGCCTGACACAGAGTGGTAGACACATTGGCCTGACATGTATCAGTTGCAGACAGGGTAGCACTTTTCATCCAGATTTATCAGGCAAGAGATGATAGGTGCAGACAGCAACAGACACACACAGCGTGCCATGGCCAGGCTGTCACGCAGAGGGCAGCCTTCCTGCAAGCAAAGTGGGAGGACACCTCCACTCAGGTCCTGGATTGGACTCAGCCCTTGCCCAGCGATCACTGCCAGTCCTCTCCTCTGGATACTTAGAGGCCACACACACGCAGGGGAGCCCCGCTGCCAGGCCAGACATGGTAGCTGGATTGAATGCAGAGACATGAGCTGCTGTGCAGGGACGGTGGGCCAGGCTGTGCACTGACAAAGGGTCAGTTCATGCTGCTTAAGAAAAGCCTGGGAAGAAAAGGAGAAAAAAATGGTTAGGGTGCACGGTGTCGGGCATCATGCCTGGTGAGATTTCCTTGCTCCTGGGGACCAAGAGGAGGACTGAAGACCTCTCCTGTCCCTGGAGGTGCTGACATGCAAGGCAAATGAGCCTCGTGGGAGTAAGAGAGAAGCAGAGACAGAGAGTGAGGGGGGTGGCACGGGGGGAATTCGGAACGGGCAGTCAGAGCACCAGCTTCCAGAATCCCTGGTCATTATCAACATAGTCTTAAGGGTGGAGGCTCACTTTGTTAATGTGACCCAAGCACAGCATGGGTGTCTCCCACTGTGTCCATATTTCTCCCATGGGGGCCGCCCTTCCCTGACCCTGGATGAGGATTGTGGCATTTCCTCTTACTCTTGGGTAATAGATGGCCCTTCTGCCATTTGACTCGCATTCTCCATCTCCATTCAGCTGTGAGATTGTCCCTGGAATAGCCAAAACCATGTGAAACATCCTCTCCTCTTCTTCCTCTGCCCCCTTCTCAGGCTGCTGGGGCTGGAACCTGGCAACGGGAGCAGAAGGGGCAGTGTGGCTCTTCGCTCTTCTCCTGTCCTGCTTGCCAGTCTCCTACTGAACCGCTGGGTCTCTGGCTCCCTCCTTCAGTAGGGCGCTGATGAGGAGGAGAAGGAGAGAAAGATGAGTGAGAGTGTGCTGTTCCTTCCACCACCCTTCATCGTGCCGTGGGCCCAGGAGCAGGACCTCCAAGGACCTCATCTAAGGGCTCCCTTGCCCCCAACTTTCAGTTGTTCTGGCCCCTGGGAAACTCTAGCAAGAGATTGAAGGGAAGGAGGAGAGTCAGATGTCTGTTCCCCCAGCTACTTCCCTGAGGGTGGCCCCAGGTAGGGCTCCTGTGGGTTGCCGATGGTCCTCTGCTGTCTGTCTGGGTCCTGGTGACCACGCCCTCCTGCTTCACTCAAGTTCAAGACTAGGCATGACAAGACCTTGATTGGTACAGATAGAATTGTTCTTAGGGGCTAGGTCAGGCTTCCTGCTTTGTGGGGCTGGAGAGGATCGGAGCTGACTTCTCTTCGTCTGAGGGCACTTTTCTGGTCTCTCTAGAAGGTTCTGTGTTTTCCCCTCTCTCTTGCATCCCAAGTGCTGACCAGTCCTCTGGGATTCCTTTCTCAGAACATGCCGTTCAGCAACACACTCCCCACCTCCTCCCTCCATGCTCCTCACCCTCCTGGCAGCACAGCTGAACTGAGCCCCAGAGGAATCCAGGCTGTCCCTTCCTCAGGAAAGGCTCAGTCAGCTTTGGGAGCGGGTCACATTCTTCAACTACCTCAGCATCCCCATCTCTGACCATCTGGTGGGATCAGAACCTGGCTCGTTGTCAGTTTCGGGTTTCTCAGGCCAGAGTCAGATAGCAGCCTGTCCTCACCTTTGGGAAACACTTCTCAAAGCTCCCCAAGGGGACACTTTGAAGAACCTTACACTAAGCATGGGGTATAAAGCAGCAAACCACAAACAGAGGTGGGACTCACAGTAAAGTAGCAGCTCTCTCCAAAGACATCTGTTCATCCATTTGAGCCCCCAAAGTCCCTTGGAAGCCACAATCAGTAGGACCGAAGTGAAGACAACCCTCCCAACCCAGGGATCATACAACTAGCTATCCCCAAAGATATCCTCCTCTGCAAAGCCTCTCTGCTCTCAGACCCCTTTTATTATTCCCAAAGGGACTGAGTGGTTTCAAGATGCAAGAAGTAGGTTTGCGACTATCTCCTTTGAAACCTTGTCATGTGGATTGTCTCACTGACTTTAAAAGGTACAATCATTCCTTTGGGAAACTTAGTCAAAAATGACTTCAAATAATCCCATTCTGATAACTTGTTCCACTCTCTTAGGATGAGTCACTTGACTTTCAGGAGTCTTGGAATCTATGACTGTGAAATGTGAGAGTGATTTCATTTTCCTTCAAAGGCATTAGCGCGGTGTGCTGATGTAATTATTCGCTTCACGTTTGTCCCTACCACAGAACTACAAGGTTTGTGAAACCCCAGGTAGTGTTTCTGCTCACCATCAAGTTCCCTGCACCTGGCGCAGAATAGAGGCAGTCAAGCGATATTGAATGAAAGAATGAGCAAATGCTTTTTTCAGAGGATTTTTCTGAGGATCAAAACTTAGGTAGGTATACGAGAATATCTGTCAAACATTCCAAATCCAAAGGTCTTGCTTTGGGGACAATACAGCTTCTCAGACTGGGATGAGAAGTTTTTGCTTTTGAACCATCAGTTTTTCTTCTTTATATTTCCTCTGACTTCTGCTTGAAAACTGACAATGCCCCTCCTTAGCTTATCTCTATTCGTTCCCCACGATTTGCAGCTGAAAACATGCATTGACACTTGGCATTCCACTTGGAAATCTCTTTCACTGAATGCATCAAGACACTGGGTATGTTTTTAACTTTCTCCACGCTACCGCAGGCAGCAGTTTTACTAAACTTTCTTCTGCTGCTTAACAAGGGCCTCCTCTCCTCCAGCATGGCAGAGCATGTGCCTCAGTTTCCTCCAAGCCCTCACTGACAGCTTCCAGGGGGCTGTCAGTTGTCTGTAACAGCCTCACAGAAGCCGTGAGGCAAGGGGTGGAGGGTTGCGGCTCAGACCTCTCATCCAGAAAGACCCTCCTACAAAGAGTGCCAAGCACCTGCAGCCTCAGCTCCAGTGCCCCCACCCCCTCCACTGGGAGGCCACCGCACTTCACAGGCAGGTCCCAGCCAATAGCTGAATGTGGCAGGGACAGCGGCCTTGGCTGTTCTGCCCAGCATGTCCAACTTCTTTGTGCCCGACATCCCCCTTGTGGCTGAGACTTTCTCAAAGTTGCTGTTGGAGGCTCCTTCTAGTCAGTCCTTCCTCCTCGACTTCTGCCTCATTTTATAGGTGTCAGGTCTGTATCTAAAGTTGAAAGTCTAAAGGCGTTCCCTTCTTGCTTCTCCCTCTCCTCTGCTTCTTTTCCAGGCATTGTCTCTCCCAAGACATTTCCTACGTTTCAAACATCATACTTGGTGTGTTTCCTGGAGGATCCAGACATATAAGCCTTCTCCTGGTCCTTCCGGCTTGACTGCTCCCTGGTCCCCAGCAACCACTGTAAGTCTTAGGTTTTTGTTACAGTAGAAACCCACCTGCCGGTGCCAAATCTATTCTAGTGGCTCTTGCTACAAAACAGACAAATATAACATAAAATAAAATATCCCCCAAATGTAGTAGATTAAAACAATCATTGTATTTTGTTCACAATGTTGTGGGTTCGATTTGGGGAAATCTCAGCTAGACTTTTTCCACTTGGGGTCTCTCTTGCCATTGCAGTCATATGTTGGCTAGGACTACAGCCATCTGAAGGCCTGACTAGACTGGACATTAAAGATGGCACACTCAACAACTTGGAAGGATTTAGTCTATCATACTCAGTGATCTATCACAGAAACAAAGAACTGAGTACCACATGTTCTCACTCAAAAGTGGACCCTGAACATTTATCACAATACTAGAAGAAAGGGATTGGCAGTAGCACACTGCCGGCAGAGGGGGGAGGACATAACATCAGTAAGGGTACCTGATCCCAAACCAGGCAAAGTGAGGATTAATGGGAACCCCAAACTTTACCTCTACAATGACCACTTACGGACCTAATCCTGAATTGTACTCCACATCTTTAAAATTAAAAAAAAAAAAAAAAGACATCACACTCATTTGTCTGGAAGTTAATGCGGTAGCCAGGAGCATTGCTGGAGCTGTGATTGGAATGCTGATATGCGACATTTCCAGCATGACAGTTCCAGGGTAGTGGAACATCTTACATGCATTCCTCCAGAGCAAATTTTCAAAAGACCAAACAGACATGGCATGGCTGTGACAGCCATCTAGTGGTGTGGTGATGACAGCGGTGTGGCATCATTTCTACAGGTTAGGTTCAAGTCACTAAGCTTAGCCCAGATTCAAGGTAAGAGAGCAGAGACTCTGCTTCTTAAAGAAGTGTCAAATATTTTGCAGACATGTTTTCAGACTCCCATGATGACCAATTCGACAACAGCAGAAGCCAACACTGGGCCCTATATACATCTCCTTAAAACCCTGCAGGGGACCAGCCGGCAACCTGGGGGCAGGTAGATTCCACTGGAACACTTCTATCATGGAAAGGACAAGACCCTTCTTCTCACTAGGAGGTGCGCTTACTCTGAACGTGAAGCTGCCTTCCTTCTCTCCAATGTTTCTGCCAAAACCACCATCTGCGGACTTACCTAATGAACGCCATACTCACTGCCATAGTATTTCATGTGCTGTCTCCTCTGACAGGCGATCCCAACATACAAAAAATGAAGAATGCCAGTGGAATGATGTTATGAAATTCAATGAACTTACCCAGAGCAGTTGGCCTGCTAGAACAGTGACGTGGCCTTTTGAAGGCTTAATGAAAGTACCAGCAGGGTGATTGAATGCTTCATGTGGGTGAGGCAGTGCTCCCAAGACATAAGATAGGCTCTGAATCCCCCATCCAATATATGGTGCTGTTTCTCCCACCACCAGGATGCATAGATCTGGGACCAAGGGATGAAAATGGCAGTGGCTCCTCTAACTACCACCCCTAATGATTCACTCGCTGGAGGTTCACTGCCTGTTCCTACAGCTTGGGGCTGTGCTGGTTTAGAGGCATTGGCTCCAAAGGATAGAGTGCTTCCAGAGAAGACTACCTCCTGAATACAAGATGAGGCCAATCTGGCCACTCTGGGGTCTTTGTGCCAGTGAACCAACAGGCAAACGAAGATAGTGTACTGGCTGGGTCATGTGACCATCACAAGAAAATGAAATGGCTACTACTCATGGTGGGTTGGGGGAAAAAGGCAGGAACAGAACTGAAATGCAGACGATTCAGGGGGTATCTCTCAGTCCTTCCAAATTTTGTGTTAACAGTAAGTGGAAAATGAAATCACCCAATGCAAGCAGGACTGCTAGAAGCAAAGATCTGTAGGAATGAAGGTGGGGTCACCCCATGAGGCCAGGAGCGGTCAGCAGCTGAGATGTTTGCTGAGGGGATGGTAATATGGAAGAGGAAGGAGAAGGCGGAAGCTATAAATCGCAGTCACCTGCTGCAACCACATGACCAGCTGTAAAAATACAAACTTTAGCAGTGATGGTGTTTCTTCCTTACTTTGATAGGAATATACACACACATTCACATATAAAAATCTATCTAGGTTTTTGGGACACTGTTCCCCCAAATACCCACCCTCACAGCTGCCTCTCCTTGGGGAAGGACCCTGCTCCGCTTCCAACATTTTATACTGCAAATTTTTCTCCTGGCCTTCTGCAAAGAGATTCACATCTACCAAGGTGGCTGTTCATTAGGAGAACTTTCCAAGGATTACTGGATACTAGCTCTGAGCTAATGCTAATTCCTGGGGACCCAAAAGAGCACCGTGGTCTGCAGTTAGGGAGGACTACATATTTATGCCCACATACGAATTTTATCTGTGTATTTAAATCCTACTACTTTGTTTCCTTTTCCCATTTTAACATAAGATCGGCTAATTAATGGTTAACTTTACATCTCAATATTCACTTCATATAATATCAAAGGTGTCTCCTCTGGAAGGGGAATAACCATCACCCAAGAATGGAAAACATCACATATGGGACTCTGTGTATCCTTTTTGGGAAAGAGATAGTGTCTTCATATGCTTGGGCTGCCATTACAAAAAACACTGTAGATTGAGTGCTTAAACAACAGAAATTTATTTTTCCCAGAAGTCCAAGTTCAAGGTGTTGGCTGATTAGGTTCCTGGTGAGGGTTCTTCCTTTGTGTTGTGTCCTCAAATGGCTGAGAGAGCTCTGATGTCTCTTCCTCTTCTTATAGGAACACGAATTTCATTATGAGGGTCCCACCCTCATGATCTCATCTCCTCACCTCCAAATACCATCACATCGGGGGGTAGGACCTCAATATATGAATTTTGAGGCTACACAATCATTCAGTCCCTAACAGAAAGCATGTTTTGGTTGCTTATGGGCTAATTGCATTAGTTTAGTCAGAAGTATAATTTGGTTTGTCTTTATGAGGAAGCTAAATATAGTCCTGACAAATGTATAGGACTGCCATGTCGGTAGGGGTTGAGCTCGGTCATGTTGTGAAATGTCTGCTTGGCTAAGACTGGGAACTGTTTTCCAGGATCCCCTTCACTGTGTGGCTCCTGGGTAAGCTGACCAAAAGAGGACGTGCATGAGGTCTGGGAAGTGGAACTGAAGGAAGGCGTCATACTCAGATAGTCATCGCCATCAGACACAGGGATGGATGGATGCAGGGGCATCTGGTGCACCCCAACTGGCCCTTGGCCTCCTCCACTCTGTGGTCACCCCATCCTTCTCACGGCGGGCCTGCTGGCCAAGGTTGGCCCCAAGCCCACCCACCAGGAGCTCGGCCATGGGCCTGGGGCAGCAGCTAAACAGAGGCAGCAGTCCCAGCAGAGTGGATGACTTCCATGGACTTTTCCACCTGCCCCTCTTCAAGTCTTGCTTCTGCTCCTCAGAGTCTGTGCAAGCTGCAAATTGCCTGCCCGCCCGCACTTGTGCTTCTTCCTCCAAGTCTCTATCTTTCTCTTCCAGAGCTTCACTTCCCAGCTCCTCCTTTCACATTTGTGTCAACTTGCATTGCTACAATCAGTCCCTCATTCCCATCACATTTATAGTGGCTCAGTTTTCCTGACTGAGTACTGACTGATGCATTTTGGTTTCCTGCAAAAATGTTAGCAGAGTCACCTGTTGAAAGCTCTACACACACACACACATGCACACACACACACGCCCACAGAATTTATCTTTAAAAGCACCCATTACCCTTGATTCCCTCCCTCCGACTCTCCTTCACAGCTCCAATCATCACCTGCCATGGTCCATGTGTATACATGTGGCTTCTTTACAGAATCCCTAATGAGCAGCATGGTTGCTAGCACTCAATAGTTGCTCAGTCAGTATTTGTTGAATGAATATTTTGGGAAATCTGATTTAAATGCTGATATGTCATGATTAGAGTAACAATAATTTTTCCTACAGGATATGCAGAATGTTGAATTCACAATATTCTAGATAAAGAAGAAGAGGTAAAAATATCAAGAAAGTAAAGAAGGAAGTAGAGAAAGAAGAGTAGGATAGGGAAAGGGGTGAAGAAAGAGAGAGGAAAAAAGTAATTGAGGAAGGAGGGGAAGAAAAAGCAGGTGAAAAGGGGAGCGAGGAGGAAGGGAAGCAGGAGCCAGAAGAGGCTCAGACCTGTGGCTGATACTGGATGAGGTGGTTGCTGCAGTGCATCTTGAGACAAGCCTATGAGGCAAGTATTATGGCCAGTTACAAATGAAGCCACTAAACCTCAGAGAATTAAAGGGCCTGCTGATAGTCTTTAAAAAGTGATTGAACTGGAATCCAAATATAGGGTGTCTAATTTCAAAACCCATATTCTCGCCATTCTACCATTCCACCAGGGAAAGCAGACACGTCATGAGAAGCAAAATGGAAACGCTGAAAATTATATTAAAGCATTCCAATTGGGTCTGAAATTACAGCTTTAACTTCGAAGCCTGACCAATTTGCTGAAGTACCAATTTAATCACCAGTCCTTTTATCTATGACTTAATCTATTGCATAAGCAGGCGGTCCTGTAATTCATAATCAATGTTTACAGCTCTGTGATCTCACCAAACATTTTCAGTGCTCACCCTGTGTTACAGACAAATGAAGATTTATAGCATTTAAGGCAGAAATTTTAATTTTAAACTAGTTTAAGAATATTACTATACAAAGTAAGACTCAAAACATTGGAGCGGTAATCACGACAAATAACTCTGTGTTTACCGCATAAATAACGCACAAAACTGGGCCTGGTGAGTCACAGTCGATGTCAACGCAGTCGGGTGTTTCAAATCAATGGTGGCACCTCAGGGTTATCTTCAAAGTCTGGGTCTTCCTCACTTGGTATCACTTTGAGTTCAGATCTCAGTCTTGTGTGTTTTTTCTCTTGAACTATGGTGGTCACATCAGGGAATGAATGCTTGCCAGGATCTACTTCCAGTTTCTCCATGTGCTTGCTTCTACAACAACAAAAACAAATGGGAATGGATATCACCTCATTTACAACTTCAGATAGATTCACCCCATTCAGCAAGCATTGGCAAGTGGTATCCCCAGAAGATAGAGACCCGTGGGTAAAACATGCTAACAGGTGCTAAAGGGCTATGCAAATACACATGCTCTTGGAGTACAGGTCACCTGGGAAACCCTGCTTGCCTAAGAGGTTAGTTTTTTGGGTTTTTTTTTTTTTGGGTTTTTTGGGTTTTTTTGAGTTGGAGTCTCACGCTGTCACCCAGACTGAAGTGCAGTGGCCGCTGCCAGCCACCGCAGCCTCGACCTGCTGGGCTCCGGCGATCCCTCCGCCTCAGCCTTCCAAGTAGCCGGAATTACAGGCATGCGCTACCACGCCCGGCTGATTTTTTGATTTACTGTAGAGATGAGGTCTCGCTGCCCAGGCGGGTCTCGAACCCGCTGGCTCAGGCAATCCGCTCACCTCAGCCTCCCAAAGGCGGGGGATGACAGGCTGAGCCACCGAGCCCGGCTAGAGGTTAGTTTTTGATAATTGAAATGATACAGCAGGCAAAGCCCCACAGCCAAGATCAGTAATTGAATTCCCCTAGGCAGGTCCTCCTGAAAGCAACTCACCAAGTTTCTGGCCCCTGCTGCTTCAGACAACCCAGTCTATGGGTTTGGGCAAGGGTATTTATGAGGGGGGACCCAAAGAAATTCTGGAATTTATTTACAAAAATGTGTGTGTTTGTTCTTAGGTGCTTAAACTTCAGTTACCTTCAGGGTACTCTCTGCTTGAGGCAACACGCCTATCGGGATGCTTTCTCTATTGCTCAAAACAGTGTCTGAACTCATTAATTTGGATGCCTTCTGACGCTTTTTGTTTCTTCTCTTCCACATCAGCAAAATGTTTCCCGGTGAGGACTTTTGTCGTCGGGAAAACGCGAAAACAGTTGCTCGGGGAGAGATGAGGTGAATAGGGAAGGTGGGGCACGGCGCTCACGCTGTTCCTGGTCAAAAAACACTCAACACTGAGTGAGGTGTGTGTAGTTGTTTGTAAATCATCCATCACAAAGTGGGCAGATGCACTGAAAGAGTCTCCCAAAAATTCACTGAAGCCGAAAGCAGCCCACTCACAAGGCTAGCTAGAATGCTGATGCTGATGGGTTCCTAGAACACTCACCGAGCAGGGGAAGCCTGTACTACAAAGATAATTCTGGTTTCGGGGGGCGGATCTCCCCTCGTATACCACAAGTTCAGGTGCACATCAAAGCTCAGCCCGCCATCTCCCCTCCCAAGAACCTGCACTTACTGCCCTCACCCAGTTCTCAGCAATAGCGTGAATGGAAGCAAACAAGGAAGCACCCCCATAGGCCAATGTTCCCAGTATTGTGGTCACTTAGAAAACTCCAGATAATCAGGTCTATGGGCAGCATTCCTAGCAACTTTGATCCAATGGGTCTGGAGTCACACCCAGGAACCTGTATTTTTATAAAGTTCTCCCAAGTGTTTCTAGGAATCAATCAAACTCTTTTGGGATGACGCACCATTCATTCTTTCATTTATTCACTCAACAGATATACATTAGATGCCTACTGTACTCCAAGTGCTGCACTCCAAGGTCCCAGAGGAACCATGCCCTGTGCAAACAGACAAGGTTCCTGGTAACCTCTGATAGTGACTGTAGTGCTTCAATGTGGAATTGATTACACTGTCATGTAATTGTCTCATCACTGGTCTGTTTTCCTCTGAGACTGACATCTTTGAGGCAAAGATTTTATCTTTTCCATCTTTGTATCCTTGGCCTACAGGTGTACCGAATAAATATTGTTGAATAGGCAAAAAAATAATATTATCCTATTGGGGAAATAATGACATCATATGGGAAATTATCTATGACCTAAAGAAAATCACAGTCAATTGAATCCAGCAGCTCTAAATGGACACCTTGCTCTGGGGGTAGGAAGGTTCCATTTTCTTTTGAAAGTGTTCACCATCTACTATCCTTGAAACCCATTCCCCTCCTTTCTGTAACCTGCTCGGCCCTTGAAGTTTTTAATTCTTCTCAGTATTTTTACTAATACTCATAGACCTGCTGAAGAATGATACAAAATAGACAAAGACTATAGCATAGTATATTTTGAAGACCCAGCCTGCACAGTTAACTATGTGTGTCACAGGAGGAAGAAACTGAAAGGGGCTGCACATTCTCTGAAGAGGTGAAACGGGTGTGATCTGAGGATTCCCTGGAGGGTTTTAAGGGATGTGGCTGAGTGGGAAACGGGAACCAATGCCCCAGAAATGAATGGTGCCAAGGGAATGACCTGAACACACCTTCCTCTCGAATGCCACCATGCCACGTGTTCGCCGACTGCTCTGCCTTCAGAAGAACAGAGCATCATGGTTCCAGCTATGATGCTGCTTTTCATCAATGCACAGGAAATATTCACCATCATAAGGCTGGTGTCTGACTGTGCAGAAAAGAGTAGTGCGGCAGGCCAGGGTGGCCATCTGTAGAAAGGCCTGACCTAAGGATGGGCACTGGCTGGAAACTATTCCCCACATCAACATGAAACTTGCCTAAACAGTAAAGAGTGGCTCACTGTGCCCAACAGTGTGTACAAGCAACATGGCGTATGCCTTCCTCCCGGGAGTGCAGAACTTGGCTGTGTGCTGGGCAAGGGCGCCTACCAGCCCCCGATAAAACCTCTGAGCACTGAGTCTCTAATGAGCTTCCCGGATAAGCAGTATTTCACATGTTGCAACTCATTACTGAAGAAATTAAGCACATCCTGTGGAATTCCACAGGGCGAGAACTCTTAGAGGCTTGCACCTGGCTTTCTCTGGACTTGGCCTTCGCTGACTTTGCTGTGTGCCCTTTTGTTGTAATAAATCTTAGTCATGAATGTGACTCTACGCTAAGTCCCATGAGTCCTTCTGATGAAGCACTGAGCCTGGGATCATCTTGGAAACCCCTTACATACTCCCCTTTGCTGGTCCCTTGCTAAGTCCTCTACTTGTGTAACTGAGTCCTCAGACAATCCCGCTGTCACCTCCTTCTGGAGCAGTCAGCCAAGGTCCTACAGATAAAAAAGAAGCAGGGCAGGGAACTGAATCCGGGTCTGTGATATTAACATTACACACTGCTACACATAGAAAATCAGGTACTATACACAGCACCGACAGTGGGTTTTTCTATCTTTGGCATTTGGCATGCAAGATTATGTCCATCAAACAATTCTCCTGGCCAGGCTCAGTGGCTCAGCCTGTAATCCCATCATTTTGGGAAGGTGAGATGAATGGGATTGTCTGAGCCCATGGGTTCGAGACCCACCTGGGCAACTTGGTGAGACCTCGTCTCTACAATAAATCAAAACTTAGCCGGGCGTGGTAGCACACGCCTGTAGTTCTGGCTGCTTGGAAGGCTGAGGCAGAAGGATCACCGGTGCCCAGCAGGGCGAGGCTGCAGTGGCCAGGAGCATGTCGCTGCACTCCGGTCTGGGCGACAGAGTGAGACTCCAATTCAAAACAAACAAACAAACAAACAAAACCAACCAGTTCTCCCAGTCAGCACAAATTCTGAAACCAATTGTGTCACAACACAGTAAACCCACAACCCTTTAGGTCCTCTTCCATCTAATTTATTTATTGGCGATCAAGAAACAAAGTTTACTCTGGAAGTCAGGAGGCAGGGGAACGTCAGGGTAGCTTGCGAGATCCTAGCCTTGACGCACTCAGCTGTGTGCTCGTGTGAGTTACTCAGTCACTCGGTGCCCCAATGGCATCATCTTAAAATTTGGGATGATGACCGTGAACATGGGACTGTTGTCAAGATCACATGAGCTCATCCACGTAAATAAAGTACGTAAACCTGTGCCAGAAACACAGCATTCAGTAAGTGCTGGTACCACGCAGTAAAAGAGTAGTTTAAGTCAGTAAGTACTAGGATGATGGGAGGAGTTAGTTATACAATTCCACATGCTCTTCAGAACACATCTTTTAGGTGCCCAGTGCTAGGAATTCAAAGGTGAGATATGGCCTGTGTCCATGACCAAATGAGGAAGATGTACACATTCTCGGTATCACGCACCAGCATGGCAAGGGCTCTGCAGTAGGCCAGACTAACTACGCTGAAGCTCAGAGGACGACACGGTCACCAGGGCCTGGAAGGAGCTATGGTAGGAATTATGCAGGAAGGGAATTTAATCTGGCACTGGGGGATAGGATTTTGCTAGATTTTGAGGGGGAAAGAAGATTCCAGAGCTATAACAAAGACAAAAGGCAAGAAAACATTTGTATTGCTCACTCTTAGCCTGAAATCTCCAGAGAATGAGGTACCCAAGGTGAGGAAGTGGGGAGCAGCCCAGTCAGGGCAGGACCTCTGTGAATGAGGGAAGGATGGATGAATGAACGTTGTTCACCTGCTGAGAAGACTGCCTGGAAAAGTGTGTTCAAGGCAGTTGCTGCAAGTCTCTGGACACATGGTGAGAGCTACGACCACAACACTTGGGGACTGAGACGCCTCTCCCTGCCGCATTTTTCTTTTCACTTTGGGGATACTCAAGCACTAGGAAGTATGTTTACTCATAGGAAAGTTAGAGCCAGTGACTTTCTTTCGAGAAAGGGAGTGATGCTTGACAACCTATTAATTAAATCTAGCATCATGTAAATTTAGTTAGAAAACAGAATACTGACGACTCCCCACTAGTGCCCTGTTGTCTAAGTTGCCGATTTTTCTTTAATTGTTGTTGGCCACAAACAAGATTATGTACTTTCTTATTGGCTGTTCACAATTCATGTTCCCATTAATTCAACAAGCATTGAATGAGTGTATACTATGTACCCTAGATTGTGTGTGCCCTGGAGACTTAAAATGAAAAGCCCTCTCACCATCTTTAGTAAGCTTACCATAAATAAATAAAGTGATATTGGTTTTAGCAAAATGAGATGTTATAACAACAATAATTATTGTTTTTAAAGAAGCCATATGATAAGTGCCCAAGTGAGACCATTTGACACTTTGACCAGGCTGTTTTGGTGAATTATAAGGGACGGGTTGCTATTTTCAATTATCTCCCAAGACAGGCAACATATCCCTAATCTGAAAATCCAAAACGCAAAGTGCTCCAAAATTTTAAGCTTTTTGAGAGTTGACATGATGCTCAAAGGAATGCTCACTGGAGCGTTTTGGATTTTAGATTCGCAAATTAGGAATGCTCAACCTGTATGAGGCAAATATTCCAAAATCTGAAAAAAATTGAAATCCGAAACACTTCTGAGTTCAAGTATTGTGGATAAAGGTAACACTTTCTATGAAGGGGCACCCCAAAAAACAAGATTATCTTTTGGAGAGGGGATACCTTGTAGGACAGGCTTCCTCCGCTAGGTTAGTGTTCTAGGAACCCATCGGTATCAGTGTACCAGCTGGCATTATTGTGAGAGTCTGTGTTTGGCTTCAGTGAATGTTTCTGGAGATTCGTTTAATGCATTTGCCCAATTCATGATGGGTGATTTACGAGTGCAACTGCCCATACTGCACTGAGTGTTGAGGTTGCAGATGGACTCAGCTGACCTTAAGACAGGGCAAGTAACCTAGGTTATGCAGGTGGGCCCAACATAACCACAAGGACCTCATAAGTGAAAGAGGGGGCAGGAGAGTCAGAGGAATGCAGTGTGAGAAACACTCAATGGTCATTGCTGGCTTTGAGGATGGATGGGGTAACAAACCAAGGAATGTGGTAAGCTCTAGAAGCTGGAAAAGACAAGGAAACCAATTGTCCCCTAGTCTCCAGAAGGGATGCTGGCATGCTGACACCCTGATTTTAGCCCAGTGAGACCCATGTCTGACTTCTGACTTTCAGAACTATGAGATAACACGTGCATTGTTTTAAGCGACTAAATTGTGGTGACTTCTTACAGCAGCAAGAGGAAACTTGTACAGAATGCAGCAGGATTTAAAAAAAAAAAAGCTTCCTCCTCACCAGGCTCCCCTGTTCCTGGTGGGCAGTATTATCCTATGGGCGATGGAATCGCCATTGGCCATTTAGATCTTTCACGACTCATTCTTTGGTGCTGGAATCCCACCTTCTCTGAGATCAAAAAGTTTCTGCCAGTGCCTAAAGTCAGAGAAGAATTGAGGGAAGTAGCTTCCGAAAAAAGGCACAGCTGCTGCCAGGGGCCCTGAAACCTTCTGAAAGTACCAAGTTACATCTAAGTTGTTCGAAGTCAGATGGTGGTTCTGGGTGGGGGAAGCCATGGCAGGAAAGGGCACAACAGAGCACCTGGAGTGCTGATGTCCTGTTTCTTAATTCATGGTCTGTCCAATTCATAAAGCTTTACTCTATGATTAGGGCGCTTCTCTGTACATGTACTGCACACAATACAAAGGTTTAAAAATTATTACATTGCCACATAGTAAGTGAAATATCTTTGCTTGCCCCAATTCTGAGCCTGATTGTCTGCTTCCACTTCTCCTGGACCCCTGTGCCTCTCCCCTCTCCCCACACACACCCAGGTTGGGGGAGGATTCAGTGATGGTGTAAGCATCAGATAAGACAGTTCACATTAAAAAAACACAGAATTTATTTATTTTATTTTATTTATTTATTTGAGTTGGAGTCTCACTCTGTCACCCAGACTGGAGTGCAGTGGCCGCTTCCAGCCACCGCAGCCTCGACCTGCTGGGCTCCGGCGATCCTTCCACCTCAGCCTTCCAAGTAGCCGGAATTACAGGCATGCGCTCCCATGCCTGGCTGATTTTTTGATTTATTGTAGAGATGAGGTCTCGCTGCCCAGGCGGGCCTGGGTCTCGAACCCGTGGGCTCAGGCAATCCACTCACCTCAGCCTCCCAAAGGCACAGGATTACAGGCTGAGTCACCGAGCCCAGCTCTAATTTATTAAAAAATTGTGTATCCATTCCTACATGTTTAAACTTCAGTCACCTTCAAAGTACTCACCATTTGATACAATATACCTTGAGACACTTTTTCTGTTGCTGGAAACAGTTTTTGAATGTGTCAATTTGGATGTCTTTTAGTGCTTCTGACATTTTTGTTTCACCTCTTCCACATCATTAAAACATTTCCCTTTGGGAACTTTGTTCATCCAGGGAAACAAACAAACAAAAAAGTTGCTCAGGGTAAGATCTGGCAATTAGAGAGGGAGGGCACGGGTTCATGCTATTTTTGGTCAAAAACTGCTGAACACTCAGCATGGCATGGGCAGGATGTTTGTGTAAATCACCCATCCTGAAATGGGCAAATGCATGAAAAGACTCTTAGAAAAAAAAATTTCACTGAAGTCAAATGCAGCCTCTCACAACAACACTGGCTGCTACACTGATGTCACTGGGTTCCTAGAACACTAACCTAGTGGGGGAAGCCTATACTACAGAGGGCCCACCCTCCAAAAGATAACTCTGGCTTTTTGGGTATCCCCAAGTACACAGGGTTCCCCTATCTGAATTCCCTCTTGCCATGTAGATAGCCTATTCACAGGTTCTCTGTATTAGGGTGTGTACATCTTTGGTGGCCACTATTTTGCCTGGCATGCCTTCCTTGCTATGGAGGATGCTGACATGACAATTTGCTACTTGAAACTTCAGAGGTCATCTGAGTCATCGAAGGGAAGGTCAAAAGAATCACAGAAGCTGGGCTCGGTGGCTCAGCCTGTAATCCCGCGCCTTTGGGAGGCTGAGGTGAGTGGATTGCCTGAGCCGCGGG